>NW_013524654.1:22664-26920 GCF_000250985.1 Nematocida parisii ERTm1 | reverse complement strand
TTTGAGACTACTCGAGCAGATGATTATTAAGCACTACACACTCGCTCTCTATACTTCTTAAGCGGCTTCTCATGGTCTAGAACGGCCATAACAATTTAATATTATTTACTGCTGGGAGTAAAGAAACGTAGCTTATAAAGTAGGCTCTTATAAGGCCACTCCTAAATAGGATGATGATGCTAAGATATTGTGCCAGCGCGCGAGCAATACTCATGATATGGTCTACGCACTGGGCTCTAGTCTCGGGATAGTCCCAGAGCATAATCTTCATGCGTGCTTGAACGGCTTTCCTCAAGAAGCTGGTAGTTTAACGTCTTACTGAACGGCACTCTCACAGAGAATCGAACCCTGGTTCCCCGCCTGGCGAGTGAGAATGATAACTATATAAACAACCAATTAATTAGGCCAAGTTGATTTGATCAATCAATATAACGGAGAACAGTATTTGATTAGTCTGTTAAGAGGAGAGCAATAACCAATTAATTGAAAGACCCTGTTGTTTTCTATCGTAGGAGAGGAACCATGTCCCATGTGGGAGCCTCACGCCCACATCCGCGAAGTTTTACTGAGTCTTATTGAGTTTCTAAAAAAGTATATAGACAATGAAGGGACTGTTCACCGCGCCAACTAACTATGAGCAGTTCATGACAGGCGAATTTTTGAACACACCACAGTTCCTTGTCCAGTCGTATATATACGAGTTTATTGGCACTAAAGAAAATTACATTAAATTTGTAAATGCTGTATATACTCTCTTGAACGACCAGATAAAAAATGAAAAGTCTACAAAAGAGAATAAAGCAAGGAGCAATGAACTGCTTGGGGGCTGTTTATAGAAGAAAGTTCACAGTTAAGTATAATCAATCATACAAAGAATATTTGTGATCTCAATGAGATAATAGATAAGTATCGAGTGTGCCCCTTTATTAACAAAACAGAACTACCTGCGTATACTCGTGTGAAGGCATATGATAGAGCAACTGGGGAAGAAATAGATGTTGAAACCCGAAAGTACACGAACTGCGTGGAAGCAGGTATACTAGGACTGGTATGCTGTTTAGTGTATGATCCCGTGGAAAAGAAGTACAGCGCAGATCATTTACCAGACCAAAAAGAAACTATGCCACTGAAACAATTCTTCCGAGATTACTCCAAACCAAGAGAAACTACTAGCTATGAAATGTAGCAGGATTGGTGCAAAGTAGTAGCAGATTTGAAGAATAAAAAGATTGTTTACGAAAAGAAAGGAAATAATGAGGAAAAAACTAATGAACTGGACAGCAGTTTGTTGAATATTCTCTATGTTGTGTCAGATATAACTGGAAACAAAGAAAAAGTGCTTGATGAGATTGAGAAAATAGAAATCATGTGCAGTAATAAAGAACCTGGGACGTTGCTTAATGTGCAGAAAAGTCTAACTGAAATATTTACTGCGCTGTCAAACAATAATAGCCTTGAAGTAAAGTGTGAAAGCTTTAAAGTAGGCAATAGAGAAGAAAAAAGGCCAGGCTTATTTGGCAACTTTAGCATAGTTTACAGATTTGGAGAGATAGAAGCTGGAATATCATTGGATATAAAGGATGAGCACACTAAATTAGATATAACCCGAAATTCACTATCCAAGCAGTATAAAGAAGCTATTAAACCGAAACTCACTGAAATAAAGAGTATATATAAAATCCCAAAAGGGTATACAGAATGTGTAATTAGAAACTATATGGACATAAAAAGGGATGCAATGAGGAGTATTCAATCATATCAATTAAAGAAACTTAAAAAGACAATTTTAGATATTATCAGTGCAGGTAGCAGTGATGCGTTTAGGCTATTCCTTTATGGAAATATTGAGTCAACTGAGTGCAAGGAATGTATTGTTATAACCTTTTTATTTTTTTACATTGCAAATCCTCAAAATGAAAACTCACTTAGCCGAATGACCAACAATGTTATAGGAAGTGTTCCACTGGACGATCTGATTATAGAAAAAAAGATACTTTATGGCTTTATTTGTAACAAAGATGCCCGAAATTATTATAGAAACATTGAGGCGGGCATCTGGGTCGATGTTTTTACAGACAAATGCTGTGCATATACATCATTCTATGAGTCATTTTACGATTCATTATCTTTATATTTTTCTGGCATGCGATTTGATCTTATAACTTGTATTAACAGGTTAATGAAAATAATAAGTGGTGCTAAAAATGCATATGCCAGTATTATAAAAAATAATTATTTATTTGCTAGTATAATACTCAGAGGATTTAAAGAAACAGAAAATCCGAGAATTATAGTGTTTAAGCAGATAATGGGTAGTGTAAAAGAGCTATGCAAAGAAATGGATGAGAAACAGGTAACAGGTATTTATATATCATGGATTTGGGCTGTGTGTTTTAATATGGCTGCTATTAAGCACGAAACAAGAAACCTGGATCAATTGTTAGTGTATTTATTTAATGTTATAGAAGACAGCAAATATATTACATTAACGAAAGAAAAAAGATATAAGTCAGATTCAGAAGAGGCTGATAAGGTATTAGAATGTTTAGAGAGTAGAAGAAAGCAAATCTGTTCTAATGGAGAAAATACTCAAAAGTATAATAAGATTATACAAATATTTAAAAACGAAAAATCCAGGAGCTAAAAGCATTAATTTTCTATAACTCCTCTATGCACCTAGAGAAGCAGCTTATTGTGTATTGTAAGAAGTGAGCGTGGTGCCAGAGAAACTATTGGCAGGGTTTACTCATATTTTATGTGAATAAACTGCTTTTTATTCAAAATACTTAAAGCCAAAGTAGCCGTAGAAGAGCAATAATATAATAAACAGGGAATTATATTATATGCAGCCAGCAGGAATCTATATTAACACTAGTTTAATAAAATTCTATTTTGGGTTATTTATTGGCAATATTAAATATTTATTCTTACAGCATTTAAAAACAAATTATAAAGTGTGCTATACACTAGTATAATATAAATAAATGTAAATATAGCAATAGGAAAAAAGACAGTAACAAAATACAACAAAACATAGCAGGATTAAAAATATGGACAAGAAATAAAGGCAGTGCAGGTGCATAGTAAATGAATAATTAAGATTCATACCCCGAATTACCAGCAGTTTAAGCGTGTACTGTTGACCACTTCCATACACAGCAGTGCGTAACCGCATACTTGGGTGGCTATGCAAAAAGACCGGAATGTTTTGGTAAGCGATTATTCGGGTTATATCGAGTATATCAAGAAGAACCGATTTTTTAGTTTAAAACAGCTTATTAATCTAATGTTTGGACGAAGTCAAATGGGTGGCTGTTAAATACCACTAACCCCCTTCCCTATACTTCCTAGGCCGTTCCCAATATTCTAGGGTGGCTGTAACAAGCTAATGTCTTTGACTGCTGGGGATTGGATATATATTTATATAAGAGCAAATAAATAAACTTAAAATAAATTGTATAATAATATTTTTATTAGTGTACGTGTTACATATTGAATTGTTATACCTTCTATATAAACAGAATAATAAAAAAAAGAGAAAAGAAAAGGAAAAGAGAGAAGAGAGAAGAGAAGAGAAAGGAGAAAGGGGGAATGGGTAGAGAAAGGAGAGGGAAGGGAAGAGAAAGGAGGAGACTAAACAGGAAGAGAACAAATAAGGAGATATAACTCGAAGTGTGTATTAAAGAGTGTGGCAGTATATTTAATTCAAAGAGCCAATCTTATTGTAGTATAACTGGAATAAATTAGATGAGCATTTAAATAGGAGATAGTATGAATTGCAATAAGTAACCAATCAAAGAATAGTTCGTGTTATATATGCAATCAGGCACGCCCATAAGTGTTTATTATACATTAACCAATCAATAGTAAAGATAGCACGGAGTTATTAAAAACAAAATATATATATCTTTAAATTTATTTCTAGGATGAACAATAGTATGATTATAAAGCTACTAGTGATGATGTACACGATATGTGCAAGAGTTGAGTTGAGTGATATAAAGATAATAGAAGAAACCAAAATTATTAGTAAAGAAGGCAACTTGGTAATAAATCCAGATGGATCACTTAGTCCATCCAGAGCAGACATTATGCGCAAGTGCGAATATATACATAACAAACGATTATATGCATACGAAATAAACACGATGTATAATTTGAAAAAAACATATAAACAAGGCAGATTATTTTATGAATACGAAAGAAAGCCAGTCAATGACAAAGCGTATACAAATATATGCAAATCACCAGCATTT
>NW_013524654.1:11088-21778 GCF_000250985.1 Nematocida parisii ERTm1 | reverse complement strand
ACCGATTATACAATGCACCAAGATTGGTGTAGAGTGATAGCAGACTTGAAGAATGACAAGATTCTTTACTTAAAGGAGAAGAATGAGCTGGACAGCAGTTTGTTGAATACTCTCTATGTTGTATCGGATATAACTGGAAGCAAAGAAGAAGTAGTTAAAGAAATTAAGCATATAGAAGAACTTCTTTCTAATAAGAAGGTTGATGATGAGCTTGATATAACCCGAAGCTTGACTACAATATTCAAGGAGCTATCGAATAACAAGAATCTTGAAGTAGAGTGTGACGAATTCACAGTAGGTACACGAGAAGATAAAAAGATGGACTTATTTTGTGGGTTTAAGCTAGTATATACTTTTAATGAGAAAAAAAATGGAATATTAGCAAAGATAACTCCTGGTCATTGTACAATAAGATTATTAAAAAACTTATTGTCTAGTGAAGAGGAAAATATTATTAAAAAAAAGCTGACTGAAATACAAAATACTTATAGTAATATAGAGAGTTACACTGCATACACAATTAGACAGTACATAAACATAGAACTTGCTAAGATGGAAAAGGAGTATGCATTGGGCCGAATTCAAGAAAGTATTAGAAATAATCATGATAATATAAATGATATTTTACTTCACGGGATGATTCTATCTGTTGATCAAAAAGTAAACATTGTTAAATACTTCTTGGCCGTGCACGTAAATAATACTCTACCAAAAAACAATTCACTAGTTCGGTTTACCAATAATCTCATAGGAAGCACTCCATTGGATGATTCAGCAACAAGAAGAAGGATGCTGTTTTATTGCTTGCTTAATAAAGACAGCAATGACTACTATCCAAGAATTGGGAGCTGCTGGGAAGAGGTTACTACAATCACTCCATATAAATTTGATGCAATAATTAGTGACATCTTACATAATTCAGACTATTCCATAGACGTTAAATTAGAGTGCATTAAAAAGTTGATGATGGTCGTGGTAAATAGTGATGAGAAGTATGTTATTATTTCAAGTTTGTTCTTAATTAGAGGTATAGTGGATTTTTCTATAAAGACTAATGAACTAACTGAAACACTTTTAGAGTTCATAAAAATAATAGATGAAACAGTTATTCAGCCAGATGGGTCAAATATGTTTGTTATTTGCTTAAGATGGATTGTCAGTATAGGATCAGATGATTGTTACAGTTTAGATGATAGGAAAGAGATTATAAAGACGCTAATGGATCAAATAGATGTTAATTATAATTTTAATCTAGATAACACATGGGATAGTTGGATTCGTGACAATTATTTCGATATATTGGAAAATTTAGAAACGAGTAAGGATCTATTTTGTGATAAAGAAATCCCAGAAATTGTTGAAAAATACGACTATCTTATAGAAAAAATAAAAAGCGCACTTAACTCAGCAAACTCGGAAGTTTCCAGTGAGCCTTGAATCCTTCCACACGTAGAAATGCATAAGTGAATATTGTTTGTATATAAGGTGTAAGAATATACTGCTTTTCTTTATATACGCAGATTTATTGGCAGAGCATAGAAATAAATAAAATAAAAAAATAAAATAAAAATTCAATATTAACTACGGTATATTATTATAATACAGCAGCATTTCTCTAAATTCTAACGGGTTGAAAGCATCATATATCCTAATTTTAATTTGACATGTCTTTAATAATCGGTCTAAGCTGTTTTTTCCTGGAAGGCATAGACATGTGAAAACTTGTTATTTAATACAGGCTGTCCTTATATAGCCGACTTTCCATCATAAAGGCTGGCACTTATTATTTTGGCACTTTAGACATCATCCATTGCTTGGCATTCTGGATCTCGTTATCCACACCCAACAATATATGAACAAAATGCATTCTGAGAGAACTGGACAGAAGAAAGCTGTGTGGAGCAGTACCAAGCACTTTTGTTTTAATAAACCATGTAAGGCATATGGCAAATAAACAGAGAATAATCTGAGAATAACAGCACAGTGGCGGGAGAGCAGATACAGACAGCGCATGCACACTGGGTGTCATTCCATCCGAAATAAGCACACAGTGGGAAGGTACACCACTCTACACGCCGAACTAGGCACTTTGTGGCCTTCTTTTGAAATATCTGAAATATTCGAAATTCTTTTTCTTTTATACTGTATATACTATAAATAGAAGAGAAGAGAGAGCAAATAATTCAGAAAACACAAAGTAGAGCAGAAGAGAGTGCACTCCGAAATAACAAGGCAGGGCACACTCTAAGGCACTCTGGCACAGTAAAGAGGCGGGGGATGAGATAGCGGGCGAGAAAAACAAAGAAAGAAGAAGGGGCAGAATGACCTGAAATAGAGTGGGTCAGAGAGGTACACCAGAGAGTGTATGACAGGAGAAGTACTGTGCTACTGTGCTACTGTGCACTAGCTAGGTTATACAGTGCATACACTCTGAAATAGAGGGGTAATTGGCAGTAGTTGGCAGGTGCACAGACAGGGCGCATTGTGCATTCTGGTTATATCGAGTATATCAAGAAGAACCGATTTTTTAGTTTAAAACAGCTTATTAATCTAAGGTTTGGAAGAAGTCAAATGGGCGGTTGTTAAATACCACTAACTCCCTTCCTTATACTTCCTAAGCCGTTCCTAATATTCTAGGGTGGCTGTAACAAGCTAATGTCTTTGACTGCTAGGGATTGGATATATTTATATAAGAGCAAATAAATAAACTTAAAATAAATTGTATAGTAATATTTTTATTAGTGTACGTGTTACATATTGAATTATTATACCTTCTATATAAACAGAATAATAAAAAGAGAAAGAGAAGAGAGAGAGAAGGGAGGAATGGGAAGAGAAAGAAAAGAGAAGGAGACTAAACAGAAAGAGAACAAATGAGGAGATAGAAGGCAAAGTGTGTATTATAGGGCATAACAGTATATTTAATCCAAAGAGCCAATGTGTTATTGTAAATACTGCTATACTATGAAACATACCACTCAAATAGTGTACCAATCAAATAATGACCAATTAATTAGGCCAAGTTGATTTGATCAATCAATATAACGAAGAACAGTATTTGATTGGTCCGTTAAGAGGTAAGCAACAACCAATTAGTTGAAAGACCCCTCTAAATTAAAATATAAATATCAAAATAAAAGATCGTTAATTAGATGAAATTAAAAAAAACGAATCGGGTAATAAAAAATATTTTATTTATACATAGCATGAAAAACAGTATGATCATAAAACTGTTAATAATGATGTACACAGTGTGTGCAAGACTTGAACTGAGTGATATAAAGACAATAGGAGATTCAGTAGTTATTGAAGAAGATAGCTTGTTAATACATCCAGACGGACCATTAAATCCGCTCAGAGGATATATCATGCACAAGAGCGGATGTATGTACAACAAACGATTATATGCGCCAGAAATAGACACAATGTATAAATTGGAACAAAAAGATGAAAATTACGAAACAATTTATACTTATACAAGAGAGCCAGTAAATGACCTGGCATATGATGATATTTGTGTGGACACAAAAAAGAATGAATATCTCACACAGTCCCATGCACTGCTAGTCAAAATGTTTCCTTCGACCGACGGGTCATTTTCTATTGTATCAGGAAGACAGGATTCAATTTATTCATTTCTTATAAAAGATAGAGTAAAGCCAGAGTGCATGCACATTATGGCAGTCCTTTTCCTTCTGTCTGAGCAGGTGGATGTTCCTTTTACTATAGAAACAAAGAAAAAAGAGAAAAAACTTGTTCTAAAAAGTGCAGATGGAACAACTGCATACATTAACCAGCCAAGAACAAACGAAAATTTACTGAGTCTTATTGAATTCCTTAAAAAGTATATAAACAATAACAGTGCAAATCCAAGTGCAATGGAAGGACTGCCCACTGAGCCAACTACGTATGAGCAGTTCATGACAGGAGAATTTTTGAACACGTCCCAGTTCCTTATTCAGTCGTACATATACGAGTTTATTGACACAAAAGAAAAGTATATTGAGTTTGTAAATGCTGTATATACTCTCTTGAATGACCAGATAAAAAATAAAAAGTCATACAAAAGAGTACTTAACAAGTGCTTTATACAAGAAAGTGCACGGCAAAGTAAAATCGACCACACTAAGATTATTTGCGATCTTAAGGATACAATAGACAAGTATAAAATATTTCCATTCATGGATTCATCACAGCTTCCTTCCTATACTCGGGTTAAAGCATATGATCGGGAAAAGGGCGAGTTCATAAACAATGAAAGCAGAAAGTACTCCAATTGTGTAGAAACGACTCTGATGGGTCTTTTCTTATGCTTAGTATATGATCCAAATAAAAAGAAGTACAATACAGACCATCTGCCCGACAATAAAGAAACTAAGCCACTGAAAGACTTCTTTAAAAAGTACACTGAGCCAAGAGAAGCCACTGACTATGAAATGCACGAAGATTGGTGTAGAGTGATAGCAGACTTGAAGAATGACAAGATTCTTTACTTAAAGGAGAAGACGAATGAGCTGGACAGCAGTTTGTTGAATATTCTCTATGT
Source organism: Nematocida parisii ERTm1 (assembly GCF_000250985.1). Lineage (NCBI taxonomy): Eukaryota > Fungi > Microsporidia > Nematocida > Nematocida parisii. Next base: position 17,232 of record NW_013524654.1, on the reverse strand, counting down.
TTTATCGAATGTAACTGGAAGCAAAGAAGAAGTGGTTAAAGAAATTGAGCACATAGAAGAACTTCTTTCTAATAAGAAGGTTGATGATAAGCTTGATATAGAAGAAAGCTTGACTACAATATTCAAGGAGCTATCAAATAACAAGAACCTTGAAGTAGAGTGTGACAAATTTATAGTAGGTACACGAGAAGATAAAAAGATGGACTTATTTGGTAAGTTTAAGCTAGTATATACTTTCAATAAGAAAAAAAATGGAATATTAGCAAAGATAACTCCTGGTCATTGTACAATAAGATTATTGGAAGACCTATTGTCTAGTGAAGACAAAAATATTATTAAAGAAAAGCTGACTGAAATACAGAATACTTATAGTAGTATAGAGAGTTACACAGCATGCACAATTAGACAGTGCATAAACATAGAACTTGCTAAGATGGAGCAAAAGTCTGTATTTATCCGGATTAAAGAAAGTATTAGAAGTAACCATGTTAATATAAATGATATTTTCCTTCACGGGATGATTCTATCTGTTAAACAAAAAGTAAACATTGTTAAATACTTCTTGGCCGTGCACGTAAATAATACTCTACCAAAAAATAATTCACTAGTTCGGTTTACCAATAATCTCATAGGAAGCACTCCATTGGATGATTCAGCAACAAGAAGAAGGATGCTGTTTTATTGCTTGCTTAATAAAGACAGCAATGACTACTATCCAAGAATTGAGAGCTGCTGGGAAGAGGTTACTACAATCACTCCATATAATTTTGATGCAATAATTAGTGACATCTTACGTAATTCAGACTATTCCATAGATGTTAAATTAGAGTGCATTAAAAAGTTGATGATGGTCGTGGTAAATAGTGATGAGAAGTATGATATTATTTCAAGTTTGTTCTTAATTAGAGGTATAGTGAATTGTTCTATAAATAGTAATGAGCCAACTGAAATGTTTTTAGAGTTTATAAAAATAATAGATGAAACAGTTATTCAGCCAGATGGATCAAATATGTTTGTTATTTACTTAAGATGGATTGCCATTATAGGATCAAATGATTGTTACAGTTTAGATGATAGGAAAGAGATTACAAAGACTCTAATGGATCAAATAGACGTTAATTATAGCTTTAATAGAAACAACAAATGGGATTGTATGTTTCTTAACCATTCCTATATATTGAAATATTTAAAAAAGAATAAGGATCTACTGTGCAATAAAGAAATCCCTGAAAGTGTTGAGAAGTACAACTGTATTATGAACAAAATAAACAGCGCACTTAACTCAGCAAACGAGGAATCTTCCAGTGAGTCTTGAATCCTTCCACACGTAGAAATGCATAAGTGAACATTGGATTGTTTGTATATAAGGTGTAAGAATATACTGCTTTTCTTTATATACGCAGATTTATTGGCAGAGCATAGAAATAAATAAAAAAATAAAATAAAATAAAAATTCAATATTAACTACAGTATATTATTATAACACAGCAGTATTTCTCTAAATTCTAACGGGTTGAAAGCATCATATATCCTAAATTCAATTTGACATGTCTTTAATAACCCGAATAACCCGAATTTTCCTGGAAGGCATAGACATGTGAAAACTTGTTATTTAATACAGGCTGTCCTTATATAGCCGACTTTCCATCATAAAGGCTGGCACTTATTATTTTGGCACTTTAAACATCATCCATTGCTTGGCATTCTGGATCTCGTTATCCACACCCAACAATATATGGGCAGAAAGCATTCTGAGAGAACTGGACAGAAGAAAGCTGTGTGGAGTAGTACCAAGCACTTTTGTTTTAATAAACCATGTAAGGCATATGGCAAATAAACAGAGAATAATCTGAGAATAACAGCACAGTGGCGGGAGAGCAGATACAGACAGCGCATGCATACTGGGTGTCATTCCATCCAAAATAAGCACACAGTAGGAAGACACACCACTCTACACGCCGAACTAGGCACTTTGTGGCCTTCTTTTGAAATATCTGAAATATTCGAAATTCTTTTTCTTTTATACTGTATATACTATAAATAGAAGAGAAGAGAGAGCAAATAATTCAGAAAACACAAAGTAGAGCAGAAGAGAGTGCACTCCGAAATAACAAGGCAGGGCACACTCTAAGGCACTCTGGCACAGTAAAGAGGCGGGGGATGAGATAGCGGGCGAGAAAAACAAAGAAAGAAGAAGGGGCAGAATGACCTGAAATAGAGTGGGTCAGAGAGGTACACCAGAGAGTGTATGACAGGAGAAGTACTGTGCTACTGTGCTACTGTGCACTAGCTAGGTTATACAGTGCATACACTCTGAAATAGAGGGGTAATTGGCAGTAGTTGGCAGGTGCACAGACAGGGCGCATTGTGCATTCAATCACTGGGTGTATAAGATGTATAGATAGTACTATGAATTTCAGGGTGTTAGCACTCTTATCTGAAACAATTCGGGTTAAATGTACTGCATACCGAGTATATGCACGCATAAAGGGGCACTATATCTACACATGCACTGCCACAACCCGAATTATTATATGGCTGCATTATTATATGGCTGTGTACTTTATATATACTATGGCAGAGAAGGGTATTAATAAATAGAATAAGTAAAGACGTAGACAGACAGAATACTAGGCCGTGGAGTGAAGTGGCTAGAGTGAGTGCACCCAGAGGGGCCATATGAGAAGAGGCGGGCAGTACGAGAGGGGACACTTGAGGTGGGAGAATAGAGTGGTAGCACACTCATTCTTCTCTATAACAGTGTACAGTGGTAATAAAAGAAAAAGCGTGAGAAAAAGAAAGAGGAGTGTAATACTAGGAAGTGTGAAGTAAAAAGAGAAAGTGCATGTATTAACGTATTAAGTGGCAGTATATACACTAGATACAGCCATAAATCACTAGAGTGCACATAGGCGGCTGTTATACACCCAGTCAGAGCAGGCGCGCACTCAAAAGCCGCACTGGATGGATTGTATTCTGTATGAGTGCATCAGAGTGATTTATTGCTGTATATTAGATCATGTACAGTGGTGTGTTATCTTCTATTTTATTCGGGTTATTACTGCTTTATTACTGCTTTATTTTAGTTTAATGAAGAAGGGCGTAAGAGTCTTACTGTTACTGTTCACACTTGCATGTGCAGTGGGAGTGGGCATGGCAGTATGCACAGCAAGGCACAGACTAGAAACAGAAGGCACAGAGAGCAGAGAGGATACTCAGAGAGTACTTCAAAATAGCCTGAAATGTGCAGAGTGTAAGAGAGACAGCATAATAGGAGGCACAGAGAACAGAGGGCCACCAGGCAGTGTGTGAATGCAAGGCAGCACAGACACAGAGAGTGTGCTGAGTGGGAGAGAACAGCAGGGGCAGTGCGAGAGACAGGGCAGAGCAGTTCAGGCACTGAGCGTATACCATCTGAAACCGCCGTGGAAATAAGAGTGGTGAGAGTAGAGAGTGCACCACACACGAGTTTAATAAATAAAAAGTATTTATTGTGGAAAGAGAGAAGAGCACCAGGCAAAGAAGGCAGGATAGCACAGAGCATGCCAGATACAGTAGTACACAGTGTGGAGAGAGAGCGGGCGTACTAGACACAGGGGACAAGACATCCCACGCAGTTCACAAAGGAGGCACTGAGAGAGCAGTAGGTGCGAGAGTGGCAGAGAGTGCACTGTGCACCTGCGCAGACAGTTCATTGTGTGGGGGAGAAGAGACAGTACCAGAAGAAACACAGGCATCAGACAGCAAGGCAGGGAGTGGAGGGGGCTCACAGGGCACAGCAGGTGCATTGTTGTCTGGGACAGAGTATATGCAGTGCAGTGCGTGCGGTGCAGAGAAAGAAGTGCCAGTAGAAGAGGCATCCAGCACAGGGTGTTTGTCTACACACTGCATCACTCCAAGAAACTCCAAGGAGATAAATCCGGCGGTTAGAGGGGCAGAAGGCGTACTAGGCACTGTTCATATGACGGGCATAATACATCCACTGCAACCCGAGTATCAAGAGGCAGCAGATGACTCTGTGTGCAGTCCACAAGAAAGGGGGTGGCAGAAGTACTAGAGTGCACTGCCCGAAAGCATCCAGACGCGCTGGGTGTGCACCCGAAGAGGCACAGTGATTTACAGGTGAATGAATCAATTATTATGCACTGGGGCACATCTGTGTTTGAGTTACACACCAATTCCATACACAGGCAGCAGAGACAAGAACACTGCGGAAGGCACTGCATGCATGCAGAGAGGGAGTGCGCATGCAGTGGGGTATAAGACTTTGTATCTATTGGCACACTCTTTCGTATCCAGAGGGGATGACATACAGCCCATTTATTATCCATGCGCTGTTCACTTATTATGTTCCAATTCACCTGTCTCTTGTTTATTCGGCAGTATCCTGGTATGACTTCACGCTCCATAAAGATGCATTCAGTGAGTTTCGGATGTTCAGAGAAGCACACGGTCTAGCAGTGACCAGGCCACTCATCTGCACGAGCACACTCGATGCACTCAGAGGCTTCGGATGGTTGAAAGAGCTTCACATTCTAGAGAGGACAGTTTTAGTTACAGACAGCACAGACAGTACTATCACCACTGCATTACTACCAAAGGCACTAGAAACACTGAAACTAGCGAGGGATGGCAGAGAGTGTGCAGAGTGGGCACTACATGCACGCAGAGAGAACAAACACGGCTATGCACAAAAAGACCCGAACACACTCATTACTCTGACACATCACTGATATACATTAATCAATCAAATGATCACACTGTGTATATAAAGCAGAAAGAAGAATAAAAAATAAAAATGCAGAGCACAGATATAACCCGAAGTATACAAATAAAGAAGTATGCTCTAGGAGCACTAATAGTCACATTAACCATTCTTACCACTACATCCATGTTTATGTACGCACTCAAACCAAAAGAAGAGCAACAAAGCCAGGCCACGCAAGCACTAGATCCATGTAAAAAAGAGGCAGAGCACGTCTCAAAAGAGGCAGTGGCAGAGAACCCGAATACAGGCCAGACAGACCCCAGGGTGCTTATACAGCTACTGCAAGAGCGCATGGCAAGCGACGAGGAGAAAACTGTGCAGCTAGAGGAAGAGATTGAAGCACTAAAAGAGACGATAAATAAGCAAGCGAATGTCAGTGCGCTGTTCATGGCCAACATACGAGAGACAGACACGGCCATAGAAAACATAAATACGAATGTAAGCGAGTCACAAAAGATACTGCGTTCCCTTGTTCTAGACCATGAAAAATCCATTATTAAGCTAAACAATTTTATTTTCGGGACCGCTGGTGTGCCTGCTGTTCGAAAAAAGCCTGAAGAGAAAGTGTCGGTGTTCAATGGCAGCCAGGAGGAGGAAGAGCAGCCAACGAACCTCGTCTTCTAATATATACAGACGGCAAATAAAAAGAAACAAGAAGAATGCAGGTATACAGAGAGTACACACAAGAGCAGCGCAGAACAAGCGAGAAGAAGCACTTATTTACAAGAGAAGTAAGCACGGCAGACAGCACGCGCATTCCACGGCATTTACTATCCAGCAGGGGAGCAATCTAAAAAGAGTGCCAGAGCAATCAGAGCAAGCGCACAGAGTGTACTACTGCAGCACTGCATGCAGCCAGCACAGACAGGAGTAATACTCACCACATGCCACCTGGTATGTGTCATCATGTCATGTGTTATGTGTTAATTTGTGTGTGGTGTGTGGTGTGAGATATCTACTGCTGTATTAAGAATAAAACAGCACGTATAGTAATACTTTTATAATTAAAATAAATTGTACATGGAAGATAATAATAGTATACAAATTGTATTTATTTCTCTATTATAATACTAAAATAAATTAGAAACAGAATATAGCTAGAGGAAACAGAGTAGAACTAGAGGAGTAGAACTAGACACACACAGGCCGATACAGACAGTGCATGGGGTGTGGGAGGGGGCAGAAGGCAGCAGACAGGCACAGAGTGATAGAGAAGGCAGAGAGAAGAGATTAAGCAGAAATAGGAGAGAGTGTGCTAAGAGAGGCAGAGTGGGGAACAATACACCACAGACACGTACACACACACAGAGCACAGTACTCAGCACAGACAGACGGGCACAGACACACACAGACACACACACTCTCCCGACCTTAAA
>NW_013524654.1:8555-9488 GCF_000250985.1 Nematocida parisii ERTm1 | reverse complement strand
AGACCAATACAACGGGGCAATAAAAAAGCGTATTTTATTATGTGTGTATGGGCAGGAGAGGGTGTGCAAAGGGGGTGTATCAGGGTGGGCAAGTGACAAAAAACAAGAAAGGGAAAGAGTCACCGCAATCAAGAGAACAGAGCAAGGGGCGGAGTAGTAAATAAGAACAAAAACACTAAAAAGAGTGATAATCAGTGATAAACAGTAAAAGTGCAAATAAATCAAGGTATCACTCACAGGGTGTAAGCAAGCAGTAAATAAAGTATAAGCAGTGTATAAAGCAAGTAATATTCAAGTTTAATTTAATAGTGACAGGTACAGAGATAGTAAAGCAAGGCGTACTGGAGTACGATGCAGTACAGGACGTACACAGGAGTACACAAACACACCGAATGCACAGGCAGGGAGGAAGAACAGTCCGAAACAAGCACACATGCACATACACTCACTCACATGCACTATCACTCACTCACGTATCACAGATCATAAAGCAAGTAGGTGTGACAGCAAAGTGTGATACAGGCAGGAAAATAGAAAGTGTACAGAGAGCAAGAAATAAAAATAAAAAAGTGAAGAGAAACAAAAAAAGAAAAAGAGAAATAAAGGAACAAAACAAGAGACAAAGCAATCAAAAGAAGAGACAGCACACACCGGGACAAGCACGGACAGGCAGAGGGTGGCAAGACAGAGCACACACACCCACCCACACACCCACTCACACAGGCAGGCAGCAAGAGCAGGCAGCAGGCAGGCAGCAAGAAAGAGCCCGCCAAAGTGAAAATATTTTAATTAATATTCCAGGGCACAGAGGAAGTAACAAAAAGCAAGAAGAGACAGCCCGAGAGTGTGGCATACACTGTGTGACGGGCAGGGAGAGGGCGTATGAGCAGGCAGGGCAGAGGGGAGAGTAAAGAAGAAGAGAGGAGTAGAGAG
>NW_013524654.1:5490-6636 GCF_000250985.1 Nematocida parisii ERTm1 | reverse complement strand
GGAGTACAGGGGTATAAACAACAGACAACAGATATGGTCAGATAAGGTGAGGGAATGGGAAACAAACAGATAAGTATGACAGGTATAAAGAGTATAGAAAGAGTATAGACAGACAGCGAGTATTGTAATTTAGTAATTCTGAGAGGTATTACACTCTATACTCTATACACAGAGAGCAAAAGAAAATAAATAAAAGAAAGTGAGAGTATAGAGTATAGAGAGAGTATAAGAGAGCAAAAAAGGAGAGTTAGTCTATGAATACAACGGGTATAGACCAATACAACGGGCTAGACTAATTACAACGGGAAATAAAAAGTTAGTCTACAATTACAACGGGCATAGACCAATACAACGGGACAATAAAAAAATAGGCATTTTAATTTATTATACTATACTCTATAGAGAGTGTATAGAGAGGATATAAAAAGAATAATTCAGAGTAGACAACTCAAAAACAACAAGAAAGGGAAACAAACACATAAAAAGAGAGAACAGAGTGAGGGGAATGGGAGTATGTGCGTATAAACAACAAACAACAGACATGGTCAGATATAGTGTGAGAATGGGAAACAAACAGATAAGTATGACAGGTATAAAGAGTATAGAGGTATAATAGAAAGAGAGGAGGAATTGCATTTTCATATTTCTGAGGGGATAATACTCTCTATAGAGTATACACACACAGAGAACAAAAATAAAAATAAAAGAATAAGAATAAAAATGAGAGTATAGAGTATAGAGAGAGTGTAAGAGAGCAAAAGTGAGTATAAAGTGAGTTAGTCTATGAATACAACGGGAAATATAAAGTTAGTCTATGAATACAACGGGCATAGACTAATACAACGGGAAATAGAAAGTTAGTCTATAATTACAACGGGTGTAGACCAATACAACGGGAATAATAAAAAATAGGCATTTTAATTTATTATTATACTCTCTATAGAGTGTATAGAGAGAGAAAGCAAAAAGAGAGTATTTCAAAGTAGACAACTCAAAAACAGCCTGAAGGGGAAACAATCACACTAACAGAGAGAACAGAGCGAGAGGAGAGTGGGCACAGGGGCATATATCAGAAATAATCAATAAATGACCAGACATAATCAGATAAGGTCAGATAAGGCCAGATATCGTGTGAGAATGAAAAAT
>NW_013524654.1:2652-4530 GCF_000250985.1 Nematocida parisii ERTm1 | reverse complement strand
ACAGAGAGAGAGCAAAAAGAAATAAAAAAATAAAAATAAAGTAAGTTAGTCTATGAATACAACGGGCATAGACCAATACAACGGGAATATGAGAATTAGTCTGTAAATACAACGGGAACAGACTAATACAACAGGAATAATAAAAAAATGGGCATTAATTTATTTTATTATACTCTCTATAGAGTGTATAGAGAGAGAAAGAACAAAAAAAGAGTATTTTGGAGTAAACAACTTAAAAACTGCCTGAAAGGGAAATAATCACACTAATCAAGAGAATAGAGCGAGAGGAGGGTGGATACATGAGTATAATCAATAAATAATCAATAAATGACTAGATAAGGTCGGATAAGGCCAGATATCGTGTGATACGAAAGAATAAAGGGCTATACATGGCAGACAGGAAGAGTACAGACAGAGTATAGACAGACAGTGAATATTGTAATTTAGTAATTCTGAGAGGTATTACACTCTATACTCTATACTCTATAGAGAGAGAGCAAAAAGAAATAATAAAATAATAAAAAAGTAAGTTAGTCTGTAGTTACAACGGGTATAGACTAATACAACGGGAAATAGAAAGTTAGTCTGTAATTACAACAGAGACAGACCAATACAACGGGAATCAGGGAAAATTCGGAATTATTTTATTTTATTATACTCTCTATAGAGTGTATAGAGAGAGGATATAAAAAAGAGTATTTTCAGATAAATAACTCAAAAATAACCCGAAGGGAAATAATCACACTAATCAAGAGAATAGAGCGAGAGGAGAAGGAATACATGAGTATAAACAACAGATAATCAACAGATAATCAGACATAACCCGAATTGTCAGATATGGCATGAGAATGAAAAATAAAGGGATAAATATGATCGACAGGAAGAGTATAGACAGAGTGTAGAATGAGAGAACGAATTGTAATTTAGTAATTTTGAGAGGATAATACTCTCTATAGAGTATACACAGAGAGAGCAAAAAGAAATAAAAAGAAAAATAAAGTAAGTTAGTCTAGGATTACAACGGCTATAGACTAATACAACGGGAATATGAGAATTAGTCCATAATTACAACGTAAACATACTAATACAACGGGAATAATAAAAAAATGGGCATTATTCTATTTTATTATACTCTCTATAGAGTGTATAGAGAGAGAGGATATAAAAAAGAGTATTTCAGATAAACAACTTAAAAACAGCCTGAAAGGGAAATAATCACACCAATCAAGAGAACAGAGCGAGAGGAGGGGGGATATAGGAGCATAATCAATAAATGATCAGATATCGTGTGATATAGTCAGATAAGGCCAGATATCGTGTGATACGAAAGAATAAACAGATAAATATGATCAACAGGAAGAGTACAGACAGAGTATAGACAGACAGCGAGTATTGCATTTTCATAATTTTGAGAGGTATTACACTCTCTATACTCTCTATAGAGAGAACAAAAAGAAATAAAAAGAAAAATAAAGTAAGTTAGTCTGTAGTTACAACGGGCATAGACCAATACAACGGGAATATGAGAATTAGTCCATAATTACAACGGATATAGACTAATACAACGGGAGACATAAAAATTCGGAATTATTTTATTTTATTATACTCTATACTCTATAGAGAGAGAGAACAAAAAAAGAGTATTTTCAGATAAACAACTCAAAAACTGCCCAAAAGGGAAATAATCACATAAAAAGAGAGAATAGAGTGAGAGGAAGGGGAGTATAGGAGTATAATCAATAAATGACCAGAAATAATCAAATATCGACAGATATCGTGTGATACGAAAGAATAAAGGGTTATACATGGCAGGTATAAAGAGTATACATAGAGTATAGAAAGAGAGAAGGAATTGTAATTCAGTAATTCTGAGAGGAT
>NW_013524654.1:0-1707 GCF_000250985.1 Nematocida parisii ERTm1 | reverse complement strand
GATCATTATTTTATTTATTTTATTATGTGTGTATAGAGTGTATAGAGAGAGGATATAAAAAAGAGTATTTGCAGATAAACAACTCAAAAATAACAAGAAAGAGAAATAATCACACCAATCAAGAGAACACAGCGAGAGGAGAAGGAATACATGAGTATAAACAACAGATAATCAGACACGGTCAGACATAGTGTGAAAATGAAAAATAAAGGGATAAATAGAACGGGTATAAAGAGTGTACACAGAATATATAAAAAGGGGAGATGTTTTAAATTTCATAATTTGAGAGGTATTACACTCTCTATAGAGTATAAGAGAGAACAAATAAAAATAAAATAATAAAAAAGAGAGTTAGTCTATGATTACAACGGGCAACAGAAAGTTAGTCTGCAACTACAACGGGCATAGACCAATACAACGGGGCAGACTAATTACAACGGGAAATAGAAAGTTAGTCTGCAACTACAACGGGCATAGACCAATACAACGGGCTAGACTAATTACAACGGGAAATAGAAAGTTAGTCTATGATTACAACGGGGCAGACCAATACAACGGGCTAGACTAATTACAACGGGAAATAGAAAGTTAGTCTACAATTACAACAGAGACAGACCAATACAACGGGGCAGACTAATTACAACGGGAAATAGAAATTTAGTCTATGATTACAACAGAGACAGACTAATACAACGGGAATAATAAAAAATCATCATTATTTAATTTTATTTATTATACTCTATAGAGAGTATAGAGAGAGAACAAAAAGAGAGTATTTCAAAGTAGACAACTCAAAAATAACAAGAAAGGGAAATAATCACACTAATCAAGAGAATAGAGCGAGAGGAAGGGTAGATATGTGAGCATAAATCAGAAATAACAAATATAACCCGAATAGTGTGAGAATGGAAAACAAAGGGACATACATGGCAGACAGGAAGAGTATAGACAGAGTATAGAAAGACAGGAGATATTACAACTTTCATATTTCTAAGGTGTATTACACTCTCTATACACACACACAGAGAACAAAAATAAATAAAAATAAAAAGAATAAGAAAATAAAGAGAGTATAAAGGGAGTATAAAGCGAGTTAGTCTATGAATACAACAGAGACAGGGAAATTAGTCTACAGTTACAACGGCTATAGACCAATACAACAGGAAATAGAAAGTTAGTCTACGAATACAACGGGTATAGACCAATACAACGGGCTAGACTAATTACAACGGGAAATAGAAATTTAGTCTACAGTTACAACGGGAATAGACCAATACAACGGGCTAGACTAATACAACGGGAATCCGAGAATTAGTCTACAGTTACAACGGGCATAGACCAATACAACGGGACAGACTAATTACAACGTAAATATACTAATTAGTCTATAAATACAACGTAAACAGACCAATACAACGGAATCAGGAAAAAATGATCATTATTTAATTTTATTATACTCTATAGAGAGTATAGAGAGAGAAAGCAAAAAGAATATTTCAGATAAGCAACTCAAAAACAACAAGAAAGGGAAATGATCACATAAAAAGAGAGAACAGAGCGAGAAGAAGGGGAGTATGTGAGCATAATCAATACATATCAGACATGGTCAAATATAGTGTGATACGAAAGAATAAAAGGATATACATGGCAGGTATAAAGAGTGTACACAGAGTATAGAAAGAGAGGAGGAATTGTAATTTAGTAATT
>NW_013524653.1:0-155750 GCF_000250985.1 Nematocida parisii ERTm1 | reverse complement strand
AATAATATTGAAAGCAGTTATAGTGTGTTTAATTAGCATACAGTGTCATTGAACATTGCCTCTAGCCGTTCTTTCTCCTTTGATGAAAGACCTTCTGGCTCTTTTTCCTTTATGTCTTTGATTAGAGAAGGGTCTGTCTCTATACACACGACACCAGACCGAATGAATATGACAGGGACTTTCTTTTCCTCTTTGAGCCTGGCATACTTCGCTGCAACTGCCATGAAGTAGTGGTGTGGATTATTGTCTGCCACCACTTCTGAAAGACACTCAAGTGTTCTAAACTCATCTGCGTGCTTGCATTTCTTTAATGCAACGTACCCTATTAATTTTTTATCTTTGACAGCTGCGGTGTACCGTTTGTACTCGCATGATGTGGTGGATACTCTTATCTTCCCATTTAATAATTTCTCAAGAAAGCTCAAACTCATCTGTGACTTGTGGTATGCAATGAGAAATTCGTGGTCTGCAAGTATGTTAAAAGGGGCCCTGTAACCAGCCCTTTCTAAATTCTTTACCAGCCTTCTAATTTGTTTCAACCGTGGTGCTTTCATAAAAATATTTTGCAATTTTTTGACCGAAATAACGTAAACCCACAAATAGAATAAAAATAGAGTATTTATATGGGTTCAAGCCAGTTCTAGTTGTTATATACGCGTATGCTTCTATTATAGATGATTTAGTGATTAATGACTATTATGTATAAAAATAATAATTCTTTGTAAATAATACATATATGCACTAGTACTATATATTTTGGCTTATTTCAGGACTATTTTTAGTTGGTTTAAGTTTGAATCCTCTTTAGCTGGCTGTAATAATAAATTAAAACTATTTGACAGTACAAAAAACAATAAATATTTGTATGAAGTTCATATTTATAAAACAATAAAATATAATCACACCAGCAGTATAATATACAATACCACTCTAAAACTGTCTAAATAATATTGGTTTAATACTTTCCTATATTATATGATAATCTCTATATTTATTCTGCTTCTGACACTTTCTATTAAACCATGTAATTTTTATACTTTCTGTGTTTATACTTATTCGGGTGGTATTACTATTTTTTCTATCTTTATTCCTGTGCTATTATATATAATGGCATATTTGTGCATATTATGTACTCTGCTCTTCACACACTCTATTACTCCAGTATATTTTGGGATATTTAACATATTACTGTGCAATTTTAGTATCAGATCGAAGTATCTGTATGATATGCTATATATGTATACAGGCACAGACATAAGACATATGCTGTTGTAATTTCTAACTAGCCTGCGCAATGAAAATAAGAAAGTATCTACATCAGGCGTATTATAGAATAATAAAGAAGAAAAAGAAATCCTTGTAACCCCTTTCTTCATTTCTTCTTCTAATATATCCAATACATTGTGCACATTAGTATCTGATATATTTAGTACAGTGTCAGATAATGGGTGTGATATTTTCATATTATACTGCACATTATACCCAGGAATTAGTCTATTTGTGTCTGAGTGTATATTAGTACTATTAGATACCTTTGAAATATTCTTATACCGCCACGAGATCTTTTGTGTAATAGGATTGACATCTCCTAAACCATGTGCGTTGTGTCTACTCTGGGCACTATTAATATCTATATTGCTCTGTTTTACTCTACTGTCTGTTTTATTGCCTATTTCCATTGCATTTACTCTTGTATGCACACCGTTTTTATTTCTTACTATATCTGGTATATTTAGTACAGTATTATCTACCGAAACATGGATAACTCGCTCTTTATCTTCCAATCCCTTTGATATGAATATCCTGTGTATAGCTGTATGATATCTTGCACCTTCCTCTGGCATTAGTAATATTATATCTTTATTATGTATGTCACCTAATAATACATCTATGTCTAGTATACCAGTACTTCGGGTGTCTCTTTCCTGTGATACTCTCTTATTGAACATATAAATAAAATAAAAGTATAATATATACAAGTGAATTATGCGTTACGCCATAAAAGCACTGGAAGAACCCATATCTCTACAATGTATATATGCATCTGTATTATATATAATAATTTAGTAGCAATTAATACATATATTAATATATGACAGCATATATTGTATAGTAAATTTTAGTGTAGTTTTAATATTTTCTATATATTTTCTAATTCTTTTTTTAGTTTATGCATATAAACCTCTTCAGGTACAGAGAGTCGCTGTCTTCTGCTGTACAGTTGCCCAGATTAGAATATTCTTATGCTGACATGAGTGATATAATGAGTGAAGAAATGTTAGACATACATTATAGTAAATTACACCAGAATTACATAAATCAGTACAATAAGATACAAGCACAGAAGAAAATGACACAGTTGGTGTACACTCCCCAAACAGAAGAAGAAATTCTTCTTTTATTCTTTCTAGGAGGGCACTTAAACCACTCACTGTTTTGGCAGTCATTCCATCCTTCTTCTAGTAAGCACACTCCCTCTAAAAGACTTTCTACTTTACTAAGCAATTCGTTCAGTGAGGGATTACTTAATTCAATATTAAACGTAGTGACTAGTAATAAGATAAGAGGAAGTGGTTGGATTTGGCTAGCATACAATGAAAATACAGAATTGCTATACTTAGACATAACCATGAACCAAGATATGCTTAGTGTTCCTGTTCTATTAAACATAGACATGTGGGAGCATGCATACTTTATACAGTACAAGGTGGATAAGATAGATTACATCAACAAATTATACAGCATAATTAACTGGGAGAATGCATCAAACAGGCTGGATAAGATATTGGATGGAGATGAATAGGAGCGACATTCTATCTATATACAGTGGATCAGTGTGCCAGTGCTGAATTGTACGGTAAGTGATAATTATTGTGTTTGTGTGTATTATATATCTAATATATTATACAGACAGAATAAGTTTTCTATATTTGCGTGCTGTTGAATTACATTTAGTCTATGCGTATTAATAAAGTAACGGTTAAGTGTTTATGATTTGAACTATTTATACTTTATATGGATGTTTCTATTATTTATGACAGGCGTACTAATGTATATTTCTATATAACCCGAATTCATTTGAAATATAAAGTTGCTTTACGGCTATTCTATTTATAGAACATTATTATATATGTGCCAAAATAAAACTTTTCTAATTTGCAGCATAATAGGATATTATAATAACATCCCAAAGATCTCAAAATGACTTTTTTATTACAAGAGCTAATTTTATTTCTTGAAGTAGTTATTGTAAGTGCATGCATTTATTAAAATCTTATCATTTAGGTATGCCTTTCACTCAAAATAAAGCTGGAAATATAAATATAACCGTAATCCTAAACCCCCAATGGGGTAGGTATTTAATAATGATTACATAGTTTGTGTTCCCGTAGAAATCATAACTTTAGAGGAAGCATACTTTGAAATAACGTTAGTATTGATGTTGTTTATAGTGTACACGAAATAGATAAACACCATAGTAACACTGTATGCAGCAATAACAAAATCATACGTTGATATTTTCTTGGCAGAATTCAGGTAAATTTTGCATAATATCTTACACATATATCCCCAAACAAATGATAGGTAGACATTTAGAACTGCATTATTTAGAATTTTATAATTACCAGTGAACTTTAGAAGGGCTATGTCTGATATAAAACTATTAAACATCCAATAACCAATAAAGTGACATCCAATTAATACTATAAAAAGCAATAAAATATCTAATATAAAGCGGTTAGATTTTCTCCATGTAAACCAGATTGCTTTTCTCCATATGTCTAAAGTAAATATTACAAGTGAAACTCGAAGTAAAACTTTGGTGAAAAAAACCCATAATCTTAATATCCCTCTAACACAAGATAGCATAAAAGACTGTCTAGCCCCAGTGCTGGATATAAACTTAATTGACTCTCTTTCAATTTTATATACACCATTAAATATGAGTAAAAACCCTAAAATTATAGCAATGTATATTAAAATAGGCATAAAAAGTCCGTGTATGAAGCCACGCTTTTCTTCTGTTTTGGAAGGCTCTTCTCTTTTCTGATTGATACTTAAAAGAGTGCAATTTGTGCATGTGTTTCCTAAGTTTATTATACCGTGTGAAATTGTCTTCATAATCCGCTCTAGGCAAGACATTTCAGATACATTTCTACGTTTTATTATTAAACATTGATCCATTTATTTTTTGCATTAAAAATAAATTAAATAACTTTGGATATCAGAAAAAATGTTTTAATAGATTTTTATATTTCTTCCTGTAAGTTTCTGTTAGAAATAACCCGAAATACATTTGAACTATTATTGTCACCTTTATTTTTATTAAATGATTTCTGACTATTGGAGTATAGTATTGAATATGATTTATGTATTAATAGTTACTACCACAATAGGCATAAAATCAATACGTGCAAATATCTGATAGAAATATGTAGTATAAATATAAAGATAATTTATTAAAAATACAATTATTTATTCTTTGGCATTATATTTTTTTAGTTTAAAACAGTTTATTAGTTGTTTTCTTAGGAAAAGGCATTCTTAAACTTTGACCTTTATTGAATTTGTATACGTATTTATAGGCCGTAAAATCGATTTAAATTATGTTGCCATGTTGTGTAACAATAATTTCTGATCTAGTCTGAGCTGCCATGTTTATGTAAAACATTACAATAACTCATGTCATGCTAACAAATGCTATTCTTAGCATACAACATTATTGATATAAGGTTCGGCATTATATATCTAATTGTAGTATGAAGAAGACCAAGGAAATACTTTAGCATTTGGATTAGTTTTGCATATAAGAGATGCAAAATATAATAGACCCACAATGCACCAATGTAAAATAATAAATATGTTGTAGTATGATATTTTCTTAGACGTATTTCGGAAAATGTTATACACTAACAAGGACATATATACTGATACTATTATACTAATTATGTTTCTATAATTTGCAGCAATTTCTAGATGATTCAAAACTAGCATAATATTATTATAAAGCCAACCACCAGCAATGTTGCTTACAAATATTGTTGCAAAAAACATCACAGTATCTCTCATGATATATTTAGATTTGCTATGAATCAACAATATCGATCTTCTCCATATATCTAAAGTAAACACAGAGATAGCAGCTCGTGCTGATAATATAATGAAGCTCAAAAATACTACTATCCACTTATAAAATGGCTCGAAAAACTGTATAGATCCTACAGTTTCATCTAAGAACTTGTTAGCTTTTAATTCAATTAAATATATTCCATTAAATATAAATGAATATAATAATTCTAGCAAAGCGTATAATATACCAGCCCCAACCAAACCAAGTCTGTTAATAGAAATCATATTCTTCTTTTCATTATCTTTTTTAGATGCATCTTCTTTAGGAGAATCATTTAAAAGGAAAAGACTCTTTAATTCTCCAGTAAAGTTTAATACTGCGCGAAGGATATTATTTGAACCCCACTCTATATATCCTAATTCATATGGACTTCTCTGCATTACTAATAAGCTGTTAGTCATTTTATTTTTGCAAAAAAAATAATTTAAATAAATCAGTAAAATTTCTAGAAAAATTTTCAGTAGGAGTATTTTATAGCACACTCATAAATAGGCTATTGTTATTTAGACAAATCATTTTTAATTAAAAACAGTTTGTTAATGTATGTGCTTATTCGCCTTTATTTAAACCATACTAGTTTAAATAATTCGTTATTTGAAGTTTGGGTTATCATATAAGATTGAATTTCGGGTTATCTAGTATCTAAAAATATTATACATTATAACTGGCCTTATAAGTTTTATTATTAGCAGATCTTGAAATAAAATGTTTTTTTAAAATAAAATATCCAAATCGAAATTAGACATAAATGTGAAATACTCTAAACTAACTAACTAGACCGAAATAAATTAAAATTTAGTTGTACTCCATCTGTATAGTGCACATACTTAATTACTTTAATTGAGAATATATAAATACTATATAACCCGAATCATGTATATATCTAATTGCTTGTCATACTATACGTTCTGATTATATTGATTCTGGTGTCATTTGTGTATTTTCTTGTATTGTTGAGATGGCTGTGCTATATTTTTGTATTTTTGTTCTATTTTTGTTCTAATATTAGTCTATTTCTCTATATTAGAATATATTTTATTTTTGTTATGGAAAGAGAACTCTTCTATGCCTGTCTTGCGTCTAACTTAGAAGAAAGTTCAATTGTTTTGGGGGAATATATATTCAAAAAATATGACTCGCCCGAGGCCTTTCTTCTTCTTCTTACTGCTCTCATGGCTTTCTCAAAATATGAGGCAGCCAAATGGCTTATAACCAGGCGAAGAGAGTATTTTGACTATACAGAAGTGCAGATAATATACATAGAAGTAATGAAAAGATTGGGAGAACTCTCAGAAATTGAGCAATTTACTATTTCAGAAACAAAAATAGGTTTGGTGCCTCCTGTAGATATCACGCCGATTTCTATACATTCGCTATCACATTACTACCAGGGGCTTATCCATAGAAATCCAGAAAAAGCAAGAGAGTGCTTTATCTCTGCCTTGAAAATAGATGAAAGAAATTTTGAAGTACTTCTGTACTGCGTAATTAACTCAAAGGAGATAGTTTATGCGCATACCCCTGAGCTGAAAGAGTTGTTTAAAAATATCACAGAGACCACCTCTACTTTCTCGCTGTTTTCTAGAACATTCCACAGCCCATTTACCTGTGCTGTATTGGCCAGAAGGCTGTTTAATCAAAGGCAGGTGAGTGAACTATTCCAGATATCTCAGTACATGTCTGCTTTGTATAAGTCCAACTATCTTACATATATCACCATAGGCATGTATTACATTCTAGTGGGCAAATATAGCGATAGTAAAAGGGCGTTATTCAAAGCTCTGCAGCTGAACAATTCATATGGGATTGGGTGGATACTTTTAGGATACACACAGGGATTCTTGTGTGAGGGGAATAATGCGATAACATGCTATGAAAAAGCTGAAATTCTTTTGGAAAATAGCTTTATGGCATCGCTGGGAATTGCTCTGGAATACCATCGGATGAAAAGCTATAAAAAAGCAGAGAAAAAGTATCTTGAAGTGAATAAGGGGTTTGGTATTGAAGTGTGTTTGAACCCATATTTGTCTTTGCTTATTATGGAGAAAAGGTATGCAGAGGTATTAGAGCTAATTAAAGAAAGAGAGTGTGCTGGTGAGAGAGCATTAATTAAGTCTATGTGCTATATATTCTTAAATGACCTGGATATGGCAGAGTCCGCATTGCTTGGTGTAAATATTTCGTATGATAACAAGGTGCAGAGCAAGTACTACCTGCTGCAGGGATACATATACCACACAAAAAAGAAGTACTGCGATGCAATAGAAATGTACCAAAAGGCAATACTTAAAAGTACTGGTGGAACCTTAGTGAATGACCTGTTAGAGCTAGCAATAAAGAACTCTTTAGAAGAGAGCGATAAAAGACTAGTGGTCCAGTATAAAGAAGACCTATTTGACTTCCTAGACTTAAAATCAGACCTTCCACTAACTCTATAATGGGTGATTTTTTCGGATTATATTGAGGAACCCGTTAGTTAATCCTGCAGTATTGAACAATAATATACTGGTATTGCTCTCTATTTCTACTTTATGTATAGTTAATAACATTCATTTACTTCTTATACTATAGCATTGGGTGGTATTTTATTATTTTAAATTTTACCGGGATGGCCTCTCTCTTTGTAGTAGTAGAAGGAATAGACAGAAGCGGCAAGTCTTCTCTGATAAAAAAATTAGAGAACTCTTTGATATCCCAAGGAATATCCACCAAAGTACTTAATTATCCAAACAGAAACAATCTTACAGGGAAGTTAATTTCTGAGATACTTTCAGGGCATAGAGCATTTCCTAAAGAAGTAACACATCTGTTATTCTCTGCAAACAGATGGGAGGATAAAGAGTTACTAGAACTTTCTGATTACAATGTAATACTCTGTGATAGATATGTTCTATCAGGCCAGTCTTACTCTATCGCAAACGGAATACCAAAGGAATTCGCATTTGCATCGGATAAAGGAATTAAACTCCCTGATCTAACCTTATTTTTAGATGTATCTCCAGAGATCGCGGCTACCAGAGAGGGATATGGTGAGGAAGTATATGAAAAAAAAGAATTTCAGCAGAAAGTTTATACTACAATGAAAGACTTGTTGCACTTATATACACACGAAGTAATTAGGTCTGGTACGCAAGAAAGTGTTCACAATGAGGCACTAAAGCACATACTTAATAATATACAAACTAGAATAAAATAGATAAGTATAACAATTAGTGATTAGACCTATATATTCATTGTTTTAGTGCATACTGCATATTGCATTAAACAATCTAGCTTTTTAGGGTTATTTTAGGCCCTCATAATATATCTTCATGCCATAGCACTCTTATATCTATTTGTATACTATATTTCTATATCTAGTGTTTTCGAATTTGTTATACTAAGATAATCATGTCTTGTTTTTGTTGTTCTATCTCACCCGCAGTAAGTAAACTATTTTTTTATTTTTGCATTTCTACTCTTTATATAATTTTACTGCCTGCTTATTTATTAGCTATAAAATATTAAAATATTTATGAAGGTTCAGCTAGAAAGCATTGAAGAGTTCGAAGGCATCTTCTCTGAGATTCTAGGAGAAGAAACCTCTAAATATTCACAAAATGAGCTCAATGTACTGTTAAATATAAAGAATCTATTCCTAAAGAATGTAGAAATACAAGGAGAGCAGATGAACATAGGAGAAATAACCCAAGAAAGACTTGAAAGAAAGAAAGAGCATGCTAAATTAATATTAGAAGTGGAAGAGGCAGAAAAAAGTAAAACAAACAGTCTAAAGTCTTTGTGTGAGCTAAGAAGAGAACTGCCGCACACGCTAAAGGAAGAAATAGAGCATAACTATAAGGAAATAATGGAAAAATTGTCTGAGAAGGCACCCTTCCAGAGCGCAGACTACACTCCAGAAAACGAAGAAGAGATAGATAGAATAAAGCACACTGTATATGAAATAACAGAGAAGTTGCCAAGTATTATAACACAAATTAAAGAAAAGATGTCTTATGTTGAAAGGGAAGTAAAAGAAAGAATAGAGCAGCAGGGAAGAGAAATAGAAACCGAGACACTTTCTTTACTATTTAAAGACGACTTAGAGATAAAATAAAAAAAAGTAATAATAAAATCTTCTGGGGTAAATTTTATAACCCGAAATTCTAGCATGTGTATAACCCGAAATAAATCCAAAATAAATATATTCTAATTTACATTCGGAATTATTAATGGTTAGGGCTGTTTGTATTTCGGGTTATTTGAACGCTTCACTATTAATCCCATCAAAACATCACTATTTATTGAATTCTGTGAGGCCCCGTGTCCTCTGTCGTGATTAATAGTTGGCCAATGACACATTTTATTTCGGGTTGGATTCGGGGTGGTTGCATTTTATTTCGGGTTAGGGTTAATAGAGCACCCAGTGCATTTTATGCTTGGAATAAAACTCTTTACCTATGGTATATTCTTCTTTCAGTACTAATTTACACTTTCCTATAGTAACCCGAAATAACCCTAAATCTTATAGATCCTTCTTTTTCTTTACTCTTTCCATTTTCTTTGCCTTTACAAGGTTTTTGTACTTGTCTATAATTTGCTCTTTTGTTGTGTTTTTGAAACCACACGCGCTCTGTACTTTTTGCCAGTCTGTGCCGCACTTCTGGAGTGTCATAATAAGCTTATTTGTGTCCTCTAGCGTCCATATTTTCTTTGCTCTTTTGCTGTTATTTATGATGTATGTGTAAGAATCCACCTCTTCTTCTGGCTTATCCTCAAACTCACTTTCATCCCATTTAACCTCTACACCTTTTACATCCGTGTTTAGCAAAGACTCTATGTTTATTTGCTTATATCTTTCTGTAAAGCTTATTTCTTCTTTTTCTTTCTTCTCTTTCTTTATTTCTTTGTTTTCCGGCATTTGTAAAATAGATTTATTTTCTTTAATAGTTTCTTCAATCTCCTCTTCAGCCAATAGTTTATATGATATTATATCTTCAACCACGGTATTTATTGACTTTGGCTTGCTGTCTATACACAGCAGTGGAACGCTTAATAGAGAAAATATTTCTTTTGTTTCTTGTGTGATTCTCTCTGTAAACTCATTGTAGTACTTTTTTCTTTCTTCTTCACTTATTATTGTATCCTTGTCCTTGGTTGTGTTTGACGTTAGCTCTATCTTTGCCGATATATCTTGATCTTTTATCTCTAAACACCTTTCCGCCTCTTGTTTTCTTCCTAGCAGCAGAT
Source organism: Nematocida parisii ERTm1 (assembly GCF_000250985.1). Lineage (NCBI taxonomy): Eukaryota > Fungi > Microsporidia > Nematocida > Nematocida parisii. The sequence goes on along the minus strand of NW_013524653.1, from coordinate 145,390 downwards.
TGTATCCCCACAGAATGACTCTTTTAAAACTATTTAACTGTTTTACTTCTTTCAAATATTCAAATATTTTATAGAACTTGCGATGTATGCTTGGAGTGTAATAGCTTTTAAAGATATTATGATGCACTAAGAATAAAATGTACTTCGTTAATAATTCTTCTTCTTTATACTCTTTAGATTCTATTTTAGTCTTTAAGCTATATATTAAAGATGTAAAATATTCTGAATTATAATTTGAATTATTGTTGATAATGTGTCTTATGTATACGTACAGTGCATAATCAGCATATTGCATGCTCATAAGAGTATCCATGCGCTTTCCAATAAAAAAATAAATAGAAATATACCCGAACCCGAAAAAAAACTACATGCGCCCCGGGTAAAATTCAGTGCTAGTATAATTCTAGTATGCTAGCTGTGCTCCAGTTTGTCTTGGGGTGTTTTACATCTACCCGATATAACCTGAAATTGCGTAAGTTTTTGATTGGTGCATTTTAATCCCTAGCGCCAGAGAGATAATTTGTATTTAGAACCATAGGCAGTAATGTATATAGTATTGCATAATATATATAGAATATCCCGAAATTCAAATTTTGTTATATACTACATACGGCCCAATTTATTACTGTATACAGCCCGTTTAAACAATATTGGCGTGTAAAATAAATAGTGGATTTTATACTGTGGCATTTACCTTTATTATCTAAACATCCCGTGCAGCCAGAATCATTTAAAGATTTCTTGACTTCATATAATGGTCCTTTATGTGCATTAATTTGGCATTTATCTGTGCATACAGCTCTAATTGCTTATTCTTTTCTTGAATCGTGCTGCTTTGAGAGTATGCAATGGTTAGAACCCGGCTAATTTCTTGCTCTATATTGTATAGCATCTTTTTAAACTCGTTCGGCACTGTTTTAATTGTAGATATAGTGGATGCGCATGACACGCATCCAATGGTTGGTTTGGCCTCCGGCTTATTTAATATGTCCTGCCGCAAATTCGATATTTCCTGTGTTAGTGCGCGTATTATTTCATCTGAAATATTTCTGTTAGAAGCAATAATGCTCTCTTTTAGTGCTCTGTTTTCCTCCTGTACCTTATACATGTCTTCCTCCAAAGTAATAATCTGCTTTATTAGTGACTCTACTTGAGCTCTTTCAGTTCTGTCATCTGATATTCCATCCATTTATAAATTTTCTATTTTTACACTTTTATAGTTTTATACTATAAGAGTCTATCTGCTGCAAAAACACTCTTATCCCTGAAAATAAAGCATCATATGTGCATGGTATAGCAAAATATTGTGTATATGGAATCTGTGCATCTTCTTATATTTATTTTATGTAACCCGAAAAAGGTGTTCAAATAGTTAAAACCAATCTAATCTTAAATTTATACAGAAATAAATACTAAGAATGAATTTATAATTAAACACCTTTACATAGGCATACAATAAATCCTTTAAGTACCCGAAATTTATTTTTGAGTTAATTCTGGATTTACTTCACTCTAAAATATTTCTGCCCTATTTTGCTATATATTATATTTTCCCGAAGTATAATTCAAAATTATACTTCGGGGTTCTTTCTCTATGCATTATATCTACTGCAATATAATTATTTGTTTAATGATTGTTTGTTTCTTTGACTCTCTTTAATATAGGCTATTATATGAGTTAAATATATTTCTTTTTTCCTATTTAAATTCCTGTTTAATACACTATATGTGTATAAAGTAGTATAAATGAATACTTACATATAAAAGGGTTTTTGTATGTAATGCTATTTCTATGGAGTTATAACTGTTTATTATGTTGTTTATGATTTGTTTTAGAATAATTTATCTCTTAATTAGATATGTTTAGAAAAAACCCATTCAGTAGTATTATTCTTATATTTCCTATAGTGAATGGGTTTGTTTTAAAAATAAAAGAGAACATAGTAAATATATTTCAATATCATATTTTATTCCAAGAAACAGACACTTAAACATTTGTTTCCTTAGCTAAAGATAAAACAATCTTCCTTCCTGCTAGATTAAGAATTTCGCACACTGGAGAGTCTAACTCTTTAGACACAACACGCGTGTTCACATCACATATTATATCAGAACTATCTATTCCTGTTGCATGTATTGAGGCTCTGTCGTTGATGCAGAGGCCTGCCTTCTTTCTTAGCTTTTGGACTGAGCTCTTTACCTCTCTCTTTATCCATTGGTCTTCTATTTCCTTGTTTTTCTCTGTTTCAATTACCACATATATTAAATCAGATGCAGATGATCCTTTTAGTGTAGAGGAGAGATTGACTGCTTCTCGCTTATAAATGACCTCGTCTCTGGTTATTTCCACTCCATCACATAGCACGTTTCCATTGGAAAGAAGCTTGGAGATTAGCTCCTGGTCTGTTCCGCATTTTCTTATTGCAGATGACCTTGTTTTGACTTCGCTTCCTCCAAAGAGTGTACTGATAGCTTTGAAGTCGGGAACAATCTCTTTCTTCCACTCATAGTCACTCTCTGTTTTGTAGCTTACCATCAGCGAGTTGGACTCTTTCTCTAAAATCCGGGTGAGCACTGGAGAGTTTTCCATTCCTACAATAGAAATCTCTTTCAGCGGCATTTTGAGTGCAATTTCGCACTTTTCCCTGATTACTCGAACGGTCTCAATCACGCTCTTCATTTTTCTGAAATCAGTGAGAATTTTCTCTAGAGAAGTTGTTTTTGACTGCTTGGAAAGCCTCAAAATTTCTTCTTCTGTTTTTTCTATACAGGCAGTGTACATCTGGAAGTGCACTGAAAGACTCTGTTCAAAGCCTTTCTGCTTCGCTGGCTCGGATGCCTCGTGTTTTGATAGATCTTCTCCGCTCCCTGCTACCTCCAGGTAACACACCTCACTAAAGAATGGGGCAAAAGGCGCCATAATGACTGAAAATCCTTTCAAAATATGCCTGAGAACCTTCATTTCAGTGTTCCTCAAGCGATCTCTACTCAGCCTAATGTACCATCTGCTCAAGTCTCCCAAGAACTCAATGGTTTTTGGAAGAACATTGTGCAGCCTGTACTCAAGGCCTTCTTTCTGAATAGCCTGCGAGAACTCTTTAAACTCCTGGAGTATCCACAGATCCAGCACACTGTCGCCTTCATCCACCTTTACTTCCATACTTGAGACGCTTAGTGCAATGTCTTCTACATCACACCCAGTTGTATCCTCAATAGCCGCGCATGATGTTGTCTTAAGGAATCTTAAGCAATTTTGCCATGGAATGAGAAGCTCCCTCACAATGCTCACTACACCTGCCTCAGTAAACTTCAGATTCTCGGCTTTGACTGCAGTTGATGAGATCAGATAGAGACGCATTGCATCTGCACCGTGCTCGTTCATGATTTCCATTGGGTCTGGGTAGTTTTTCAGCCGCTTGCTCATCTTTTTTCCGTCAGCAGCCAGCACCAAGCCTGTCACCATCACATTCTTAAAGGCAGGGGAGTTATACAGAAGCACAGAAAGCACGTGCAGCGTATAAAACCATCCTCTTGTCTGGTCAAGCCCCTCAGCAATAAAGTCGGCAGGGAAGGTCATCTGGAACCGCTTTTCGTTTTCAAACGGGAAGTGCTTCTGCGCGTACGGCATGCTTCCACTTTCAAACCAGCAATCAAGTACCTCTTCGGTTCTGATGTACTTCACGCCATTCTTCTCTATAACCAGCTCGTCTACTATATCCTTATGCAAATCTGTCGTCTTTATTCCAGTATGCTCAAATAGCTCTTCGGCAGACCCTATGCAAATGATGTCATCTTCTGTTAGGTTTGCACCTGCTCCCTCTCTGATCCAGATAGGTATTGGAGTTCCCCAGTATCTGTTTCTTGATATTGACCAGTCTCTTGCATTCTCCAGCCACAGACCAAACTTTCCCTCTCCAACGGCCTTTGGGCTCCAGTTGATCTGCTTGTTCATTTCGCACAAGTCCTTTACTGCGCCCTTCACATGCACAAACCAGCTGGGTACTGCCTTGTAAATAAGCGGTGTGTCTGATCTCCAGCAGAATGGATAGCTGTGGTCAATTGAAGTGGTCTCGTAAAGAAGAGAGCTGTCCTTTAAATACTTAAGTATTTCTTTCTCTAGCTCCTTTTCCTTAACGTATCTGCCTGCATAGTCTGTGACCTGCGCAGTGTACATACCACTCTCATCCACCGGGCACACCACCTCATCATTCTCCTTTATAATCCCGTTTACAACAAAGGCGTTGTAGTCCTCTTCACCAAATCCAGGCGCACAGTGAACTATTCCAGTACCTGCGCCCTCCACTACAAACTCGGCAGGGTATGTTTTAAAGTAGCCATTCTTTCTTCTATCTTCAAAGTAATTAAATGGCTGGCTGTATTCAATTCCTAAAATACTGCTTCCCTTAAACACTTCCACTGGCTTGGCCTTCTTAGCAAAGAACTTTCCTACAATCACATACGCGTCTGGCGTCTTGTCCTGCATAAGCACATACTCCATTTCTGGATTTACCATTAGCGCAGAGTTCCCTGGAAGCGTCCACGGAGTAGTGGTCCAGGCAAGGAATGAAACATTTGTGTACGATGTCCCATTCAGAACCACGGCCTTTTGCAGAGGCAGCCTAACAGTTGCAGTTAAATCGGTTGTAATCTTATAGTTCTGGTTGGCCTCAAAATTGCTCATGGGGGTTCGGCAAGCTGTAGAGTAAGGCATCACTCGGTAGCCCCTGTATACCATTCCCTTCTTGTATAGCTCCTTAAACACCCACCATACACTCTCCATAAAACTAAAGTCCATGGTTTTGTAGTCGTTTTTAAAATCAATCCACCGACCCATTCGTCCAACAATAGACTCCCACTGCCCAGAATACTTCATGACTATTTCTCTACAGTAGTTGTTGTACTGCTTCACTCCTATTTTCTCAATATCCTGCTTGGTCTTTATGTTGTACAGTTTGTCGATCTCATACTCAATAGGAAGCCCGTGGCAGTCCCAGCCAAACCTTCTCTCTACGTGATAGTCCTGCTGATAATAGAATCGAGTTATAGTGTCTTTTATCGTGCCAGATAAAATATGCCCATAATGCGGTAGACCTGTTGCAAATGGAGGCCCATCATAGAATGAAAATTCTTTTTTCCCCTTGCTAAGCTTGTTGCTCAGCTCAAATGCTTTGATTGACTCCCAATACTTTTGTATTCTCTCTTCTTCTTTACTAAAGTCCATGCCCTATAAAAAAATAATTTAGATATTAGTTTGTTCTATACGAATGGCCAATTTAATAACACAAATATTCTGGAAGGGAAATATTCTAGTATTTTCTGTCATTTTATTTATTTATTTTTCAGAAATAATTTGCATATTTACACCAGCCAATAAACAAAGTAATTCTTAGCATAAAAATAAATAATTTTTGTTAAAAGGAAATGCTGTCGGACTTAGGCGCTGGGATAAGCAATGCACTGCATGGATTTTTTGGGTCCAAGGAAGGAGAGAAAGAATTGAACGATGCAATAAAAAAAATTACAACGTCATTACTTGGGTCTAATGTGAATACGCGAGTTGTTCTAAATGTAAGAAAGAGAATTCTAGAACGGTTCAAGCCACATGAGATTCCGACAAAGTCAGCAAAAGAAAAGGCGCTTCAAAGAATAGTATTTGAAGAACTCTGTGCTATAATGGACTCTGGAAAAGAGCCATTCAAGCCCAAAAAGAAAGAGGTCTCAACAGTTCTTTTTGTGGGGCTGCAAGGCAGTGGTAAGACAACAACGTGCTGTAAATACGCAAAGTATTATAAGCAAAGGGGGTTCAAGGTGGGCATAGTCTGCGCAGATACGTTTAGAGCCGGCGCATACGAGCAGGTCAAGCAGAATGTGCAGGGCATGAACATCGAGGTGTTTATATCGGACAGCTCGGTAGATCCTGCTGTTGTAGCTAAAACAGGAGCAAGCGCGCTGAAGGAGAGCGGATGTAACTTGGTTCTAGTAGACACAAGTGGAAGGCATACCCAAGAAGGCGAGCTGTTTAAGGAGATGGAAGAGATTGTTGAGGCAATTAACCCAACAGCAACGATATTTGTAGTGGATGCTTCAATTGGGCAGACTGCAGAGACTCACGCAAGAAGTTTTATGTCCCGAGTCAAGCTGGGGTCTGTGATTATTACAAAAACAGACGGAACCAAGAACATCGGAGGAGCGCTGTGCAGTGTTGCAGAAACAAAGACTCCTGTGGCATTTATAGGTACTGGAGAGGGCATGACTCAGATTGAATCTTTCAACCCAAAGGGGTTTGTTGGCCGGCTCATGGGGCTAGGAGACATTTCTAGCTTTGCAGAGAAGATTGAAGGGCTTAATATTTCTCCAGAGAAGCAGGAGGAGCTTATTGGGAAGATCAAAGCTGGAGAGTTCAGTATTGGAGACTTTTACGACCAGTACAAGAAAATACTTGAGCTCGGCCCAATTGGGCAGCTTCTTTCTCTGATCCCAGGAATGAACAGCTCAATGTTCAATGAAAAGGAGTTTAAAAAAATGGGAGTTATCTTTACTGCAATGACAAAGAAAGAGCTTAAAACCAATGGCGAGGTTTTTATTAGATCTTTGCCCAGACTCATTAGAGTGGCAAAGGGGTGCGGTGCAACACCAACACAGGTGAGGGATGCAATAAACACTTATAGAATGATGGCCCAGATGTTCCAAAAGATATCTTCAAACCCAATGTTTGCAGGCCTGCTGGGCGGGCAGAATGGCGCAATGGACAAGAATATAACGCCAGATGCAGCACGGTCACAGATTAACCAACTGAAAAAGATGATGCCACCAGGATTTTCTTCAATGTTTGACCAGTTTGACAAGTTTTTCTAGAAATAACAAATAAATCATATTCCTTTCCCATTTATCCAAAAGTATTGTAGCAGAAACTGACTTTCTATTGCATTTATCTGTTTTCTTTGTTTCTAGAAATTATGTGTTTGGGGCAAACTTAAATTGAATTTGGGTTTCTTAATATAGTAGTTAGTTTGCATAAACTGTTTTTCTTTTGCTAAGTCTTCATATCTTCTTATCTCTAATGGAAAAAGCAGTTACGGCTCTGTTGTATAGTAGAATATTGACGTACTCATGAGTAGTAGCGCCACCGCCACCCTGCTATGTAGCCAAGAGAGAGAAGAAAGTGAAAGGGGAGCGCTCTTTATTGTCTTTAGGAAGCGGCCCAAGCCTGCGCGGACACGGAGTCTCGGGCGCAGTTGTGTTAGGCCTGGCGCTGAAGTTAAGCCTTCGATGCTTCCCTGAGTCTCCCCCTAAATTAGGGAAAGAGCTCCGGTTAAATAGTCGGAAGTTGATATACTGCTTCAGAGATCCCGGCCTTTGCTTTGGCGGGATCACCGCGCGAGCTGGCGCGCAGACGGATCGCTCTCAAGGGCTCCCGTCCGAGTGGTGGTGTCACCACAAATATATTTTTCATTGGCGGTTGCTGCCCCTATATATATAGAATATTTTTGCAACTTTATATGATGTTATTAAACAAACTGTTGCAAAAATCAAATACGCATCAAACACTTGTCTCTCAAGTGTTTCATGATAGAATCATAGATCTTTTCAAGGCAATTGATGCTTTATTAGATACTCACCCATATGCAGAGCAGCTGGAGAAAAACATTTGGCTGGAAAATGCTGCAGAAAATAGCGAGCCAAATGAAGTAGAGAGCGCCCATGCTGAAGAATATCCAGTAGAAGAAGCACATACAGGCATTGTGAATAATGAAACACAATCAACGCACTATGAAAACCAAGTAGACGAAACAAATCAGATTTCACATAGTATTTCAAATGAAAATTCAACTATGCTTGATAAAAATCTTGCTTATGCTGTCGCAATGATCAAGCTTATTTATATACCACTAGCGATTTCAGTCTTTGCGTCTGTTAGTTTTCTATACACTTCATTTTTTGTTAGATATCTTAAAGCAGTGGAAATTCATATAATTTCTAATAACGCATCTGGTGCTATCTGTATACTTAATTTTATACTTCTGGTTTTTTTAAAAATGGGTTATTTTTTCATATATCCTATAGTTATATCTGTTCAAATAATACAAAAGGCATATATTACTAGCGGCATAGTATATGAAAATGCAGCCATGTGTATAATTAGCCTGTTATTTGCGGGTGCGGCTATATACGCTGGAACTTATATTATCTTAATAGTACTAGGAAAATTCTTGATGAATCCAAGAATGTTTATGCATGCTATGAGCGGTTGCATTCTGCTCTTTGTGTTATACGCAATGTATCTATATTATGAATTCCAGAGATTTCAAAAGGCAAGCCAAAATGCGCGTATATTGCAGAGAATTGGCACAATGCAAAAAATATACTTGTTAAATCTTGCATACACTGCGCTGTGCCTATTTTTAGCGACAGTGTCTGTTCTGGTTTCAATAGTATATCTAGGAACATTCAGTGTTTTCAAATTACTTCCTATCTTACTAGGAACCATGATAATAATTACATACCATGGGTAAGATTGATTTCAATATGAATAAATCATGATTAAAGTTCACAAAATTTATGATTAAACAGATTCTCGTAGAGTTTCTATATACAATAAACAGGCATTGCTTACAATGAGAAAATATAATATCTTTTGTTATAGCAATTAGTAGACAATTTATACTTCTTCTTATGATTTTAGAAAGAAGAAATTATCACGTGCCAGATGAACTATTGTGTTTTAAACTAAAAAAGAAGAACTATTGATTTTCTATACCTGGCTGAAAACTTTTCTAATGAATAGCCGAAGAGATTAAAATATATTTAATTAAGATAAATATTTGTATAGAAATAACTCTGTGACGATAGGAAATAAAAATAAAATTACGATGATTTATTGGCATACCTAATTACTCATAAGATTTATCAATAAATCACAACATAGTTTGGAATTTGATATAAATTTATGCCTTTTGGGTTCCAACCGCATGTGCAAAATATCTGCGTTTTTCATTTTTTCTTGCTTTAAGCTTTCAAAAGGCGCCATGTGCATTTTCTTATTTTGCTTATAATATGCATAAAGTGTTTTTTTCCCAGATGGACTGCGCCCATAAAAATATATACTTTTATTGTCGCTTTCTGTTTCTGGATCTGAATTTGCATCCTGTGTAACAATAATCTGCACGCCTAGATTTGGCGATTTTTTCAAGGAGTCATATTTTAGTTTGTTTCCTTCTTTCGTGCTATATACATTTGAATATCCCCAAATTGAAGGAATTCGAGCAATGTAATTATTTAAATACTCTTTCCTGAAATCAAAGAAGAACTTAGCATGTGCAGATGAAGAGATTAGAGAATCAATTGACGTAATAGTTGAATTCTCTAAGTCCACATACATATCGGAATAAATAGAAAAATCTTCTATTACTTCAATTATATAAGGATACTGCGGGGCAAAATAATTTAATTGTTTTATCGGCTCTATCTCCTTGTATTTAACTATTTGGGGATTGATTGAATCCCCACTGGCACACAGCTGAGAGACAGTACTAATCTTGAAATTACGTATACTCTTAAAAAGCAATTCATTCAAAAAAAGGGGGGCTCTTAATATACTGCCATCTACTATAGGCTTTTCTGTTGTGAATTCGACCAGAAAAAGCATCTCATTCTCATTTGGGTTTTCCTTATTTAAATTTTCAGAAAATAGTGGAATGTAGTATATAAAAGGAACTAAACCATTATCAAGTAACTTTTTAAACGAAAAATTATGTTTGTCACTTTCATTAGACCATTTTCGAGTTTTTTTATGATATAAAATTATATGTGTGTATTTTTCCTCTAGTCCGTGCATTTCTACAGCATATTTCAATATGTCCGTAGCAGTTAGCTGGTCTTCGTATTTACGCGGCAAGTAGTGAGTATATCTTTTCTGCTCAGAGTTATTTATAAAATAGAACTCGAAATTACTTGGGGTTTCTGGGCTGTCTATTAAAAATGGCATCTCTGACTGGCTTACTAAGCATTTTATATCCTTATCAAACACTGGACTCTTTATGTCATGATCCCATAAAAGAAGTCTTTCCTCTTCTATAATCTTTTTCCCCCATACTTCTATTATTTCGCCCTGGTTTGGATTATCTGAATTTTGTTCCATAGTACTCACTGAGTCATTATTATATGGAATTTCTTTCTTTGTTTCGTCATTGTGAATAATTATACTTTCTTCTTTTCCTTTGCTATATACAAAGAATGGAGTAGATTCATAAATTATGCACATTGCATTGTATAAATCTATACCCATTAGATAATATCTATCACACTCACCAGCATACTTGGAATAAAACGCTTCCCTTTCGCTCATAATATGTTCAAGCCGTAGTCCAATTTCTTTAATTTGGGTTAAATAATTTTTGTTGTTTTTTAGTTCTTGAAAATCACTGGAATATAGCTTGTGTATTTCTGCAATCTCCTTAAGTGTTGTCAGTATATAGTATAGCATTAGAAACCCAGAAACATTGTTTTTGTTGGCTGAGAACCAGTTGTTTACCTGATAATGTTTATCATCTTTCGTATCCATTATACGAGTAATAGATGCCTTAATTACACTGAAAGACATTACATAGGATAAATCATGTATTATTTCTGGAATGGTTAGAAGGCATTCCAATACTTTCTTTATATTGCTACTTATATTAAAAATATCCATAAATTGGTTATCCAAAAATAACTTATCCTGATGATAATAATTCTTTAATCTCACTAGAACATCACCCATTGTAAGATTTAAGTTGTTGGAATCTTCTGGTATGCCCAGTGCTTCTTCCTCATCATTGTATGTTTTGGGCCCATGAACATCTATAAACATTTTTAGCTGTACTATATCTGTTTTGGTTATTTGACTTTTTGGATGGTCAAATATGTACTGGTATTTACTGACTTTATTTGTAGTACACTCGCGCTCTATTTCGGAAATTAATACTTTTCTTTCTTGTATAGACCCCCCAAGAAGAAAAACAAATTCATAAATGGTGTATTCTACGCACTTGTTAAAGGATTCCGCTATGATTTCTTCTGGGTTGCGAATTGAGTTTATTACATCTTTCATGTATATTAATGGATTAAATTTAATTTTAGATACTTCATTGCACATATATGCATCATCATCGGCCTTTGCACAATCTTGGAGGTTATTCGGCCGTAGAGAAGCATTTTTGGTATCAATGGAATCTGGTTTCTCGTTAAAATCTACTAAACTACTTTCTTTTATAGACATGTTTTCTTTTTCTAACCGGTTTCTTGTCTCTTTAGTGGCTTTGTCCACTTTTTTATCATCTATGACAATAAAATTGTTATCCTTAGTTACTTCAATTTTAAGTTGACTTTTAAATCTCTTATTCGGGTTATAAGGCGCTCTTTTACTTTTTACTCCATTCAATGCAGAAGTTTTCTGGCTTGGGGTTGGTAAGTCAGATATAGAAGCACTAACTATGTCATTTGTGTTCGTGTTTCTTTCTTTTTTTGCATGCACCTGTTCTGGTAAATTTTCTTTAAAAGCCATTTGGCTTTTTATTTCTCTACTATCAGCATCTTCCTGTTTATTTTGTATTTTTTCTAATTCATCTTTTCTTGCTATATCCTTATTATCTGGTTCAGTTACCTTTTTGTTTTTCTGGGATTTAAAATAAATAGTAGCTGAAGCCAGCCCAAGTGCTATAAACAAAACACTTCCTATTATTATATATGCTTTCTTTTCTGTGAAAAAAAATCTCATTATTTTATAGAGAATTCTTCTATTTAAACACTTTATCTGATATAAGATTTGAATATAGAATATTTATAAACAAATCACACTTAATACATTTGACTTCATTTGTTACTGGTTTTTAAGATTTATCTTTACACTTTAAGACTATTTTCAGCTATTAAAATGCATAAACAATATGAAGATACACCATATAGCATTATAAAACAGGCGTATAATAGATCCATTCATAGAGCAGTTAAAATGTACATAAATTATAACATATATATTTTTAATATATTCTAGAGGGAAATTGCCTCTTATAATTGCCTTTTCTGCTTATTTGTGTTCTATACATAAAAATAAAAGTGTATGTTTTTCTAATATGCATAGTATAGTGAAGGGTTTTTCTTCAGTTAATAAAAATAAAGAAATAAATATAGAATAATAGGATTCAAATAAAAGAGGCAAGAATATAACCAAGTACATTTATTACATTAGTAATAGCACACGATGGTTTTATGCAATAGCAAGAAGGATTCCAATGTTTCCATTAATAATTTTGGGCACTGTTTGCACCGAGAACACATCGCCGGTTTCTTTAGCAAAGATCTTTGCATTTTCTTTCAGCTCTTGAATATTGATTTTAAACTTCTTCACACCAAGATATGCATCTGAGGTGTATGCACCATATTCTTTTACAAGGACACGTGCAATAGGGTAGTGCGGGAAAGTTTCAACCAGTATGTTTAAAAATGCAGTAGAGTCCTCCTTAATAGAAGGGAGGTTCAGTATTTGTGCGAGTATTAGTCGAAGTGACTTTTCATTAACTGATGCGGTGGAGCTTTCCTTTCCTAGCTCTATGTAGTCTAGGTCAAGTGTTTCTTTAAAGGCTCCGCATTGGATGGATATCTTGCAGGTGGTTTCTTCTGCCTTTGACTTAATCTTCTTCTCTAGCATTTCAATGTTAAAGCTAAGAGAGTGGCCGGTTGTGCACTCCATGAGCATGAAAACAATTGGATGCGAGATTGACAGGGTCTTGAATCGTTCAAAGCCAGATAGCCACTCAAAGAATGAATCTTCTATCTTGTGTGAATCTGTGTTCAGCGCTATTTCCATTAGATTGTCTCTCTTAATAGTATTTAAAATTGGCCGGGATAAGAAATATAACCTGTAGTATAAATAGTCAACTACATTTATCGAAGCGTTTTCTATTGTATCCACATATTTGTTGTGTGCAACAGATACTCCACGCCAAGCAACCAAGTCTTTCTTATTGAAAATTCCGAAAAACACATTGGATTTGAGCGCCTTTCGGATATTATCAACCAAGTTCTTGTTTTTATAGTTATAGAATGTAGTGTAAACTTCTTTTTTCCCAGCTTCTTCTTTTTCAATTGCTAGCTTTAAGAATAGAGATTCTCCAACAAGAAGAGATAAGCATTTTACTGCGCCGACTTTACTATCTGAAAGATGCTCGTACAGAACATCCAGCACATCATGTGTGTCCTTTGAGCATTCTTTTATATGCATGGGGTCTTTTAACAGCTCTGGCTTACAGGTACCCAAAAACTTTCGTTCTGTTACAATTTCATCAAGTGCAGAAGATTCCTCTGGTTTTGAGCTACACGTGGTAAAGGCAAAGGACTGCATAAATGTGCACAGCCAAGGCTCTTTAGTGTCCTTTTCTAGTGCAGTATTAAGCCCCATCAACATATCAAATTCGTATATACTGGTGAACTCTAACTGGTTTTCTGGGTTATATACTCTAATGTATCCAGAAATATGTGCATTCTCCTGCTCAATATCTATTACAATAGCACTGTCTGGCTTTTTGTACTCAAGGGTCTGTAAGCAGTTTCTAGCAGTTTGTATAAACTCAGAGCTTGCAGTGTTTGAAAGAATAACAAATTGGTCAAAAATAGGCGCTAGAATAAGAGCTTCTTTCACCGTGCATGGTGCATATAGAGTTGTTCCACATGCGGAAAATGACTCAATGCTATTGTTCTTGGCAACTATTCTAATAGAAATTGGCCGTTTGTTATAATTCCAACTGCATAGTGAGGACAAGAAGCTCAGGCCGTATACCTCTTCACTTCCATAGTACTTTCCTTGGTCTGGATTCTTCTTTTCTCTTCCTGGCAATCTAATTAGCTCTCTGAAATATTTTAATGCAGAATCATAGAACCTTTCAACTGATCTATTTGGGGTGGCAGAGAATGCGACTAAAAGTTCATCCTTCTGGATTCTCTTCTTTGGAGTACCAAATAAGGAAAAGAAGTGGGCCAGCTTATACTTTCCAATGGCATCAGCACACTCCTGCTTATTTGTGTTGCAGTAGTTAATTGTGTAAATAGAAGTTCTAGCCCCCTTAAGCAGCTTTCTGTTAACCATTTGAGATTCACATGTGGTCATATTTTGGGTTTTGCTAGAAAGATTACTTATATTGATGTGAGAAGGCGCTGCTATGGAGAATAAGAATTCTACACTCTCCCCTCTTTTAAGCCCGCATATAGATCTGCATGCTTCTTTAAGAGATGCGCGCAGACTGTATCCCATGTATTTGAAATACTCCTCAAGCTTCTCTATGTACTCCTGCTTCTCGCATTTGGTTACAATTTGCAGCCTAAATCTATGAGCAGTACATGAGTTAAGCCCTTCTGCAAATATGCTACACACAAACGGCACTTTCTTTGAAACACACGTGTTTGGGGATGTAATCCTTAGTGTGATGAATAGAATTCTATCATTTGCAATCTCTTCAGCTAAAAATTGCATGTACTTTTCGTCGAAGTTCGAGTACAGTGTCTTGATCCCATCTATACATTCTGTCATTTTTTCAGTCGTATCATACATAAAACTCTGCGGGTATGTTTTTACAGAATTGAGCAGCTTATTATAGAGCGATTCATCCTCATAAAATGAGCAATCCGAGCATCTCCCACAAAGATTGTCATTGCATGTTTTTGAGGGAGTGTATATACTCTGTTTATACACATTTAGTAAATCCTCTATCATTATTTTCTCTGTTATTTCTGTTATAATAGTGCTAAGATTATTTTTTGCATGCAAGTGAAAGTTACTGCACTCCAATTCACCAGAGCCCGGCTCTACATTGCTTAAGCCCTTGATGTTCATTTCTGCTGGTATGGATTCTGGCAGTGTATACTTTTGTGCACTATTTTCTCTCATTTCATCTAGTTCATTTGATGGTGGAAGATCACTTCCTTTTCGGTCCAATGGCCTCATCATATAGTATATATAGTATAAAACAATCATAACAACCGACGCGATTGTTCCTATTGCGAAAAGAGCGTATTTAAGTAATTTTCTTCCTCTTACGTATCTCTTAAATCTAACTAATTGCTCAGATATAAAAGATCTCCGTTGCTCATGCTGCTGATCATTTTGCATAATTAAAAATGAGGAAAACTTGGGATTTTCTTAAAAATAAACAATGGAAGGGCAGGCAGAAAAAGAAATTTACGATGCAATTATTCTGGGCACTGGGATTAAAGAGTCCATTCTAGCGGGATTGCTCTCAAATACAGGGGCTAAAATTATGCAAATGGATTCATCCCCTGTTTATGGGTCTTCCTCAAGAACTATTCAATATACTGACTTTGTGCAGGAAATGGCAAACAAATTTCCGATGCAGTCCCAGTTTGTAAATATATTTGGAGAAAAAGAAGCGTCTAAAATATGCATAGACCTAACTCCAAAGATATTTCTAGCAGATGAGGGCTTAATTAAAATTATTGCAGAGCACAATCTGGCCCACTGTATTGAGTTTTCAATCATTTCAGAGCAGTACATTATAAAAGATGAAAAGCCAATTCTTATTCCAACCACAAAAACAGCAGCACTAACAAGCAAGCTGTGTGGGCCGCTTCAAATAATTAAGCTGCACCGGTTTGTGAGTATGATTAAAGGATTCTACAATGCGGAGAGCAGAGAAAAGCAGTCTATGGCCGCGCAGTGGGAAACTGTGCACGATTTGTATGAGTACTATGGAATATCACATTCACTTAGATCCATAATTGGGCACGGAATAGCACTGTACACATCAGATGAGTATTTGAAAAGCGAGCCGTCTGAGTTTATACACAGGCTTACCACATACTTTAGAAGTGTAGCAAGAATAAATGGGGAAAAGACAGGAGGAAACTCGCCCTTTTTATACCCAAAGTATGGAATAAGCGAAATATCCCAGGGATTTGCAAGACTGTCTGCAGTAAAAGGAGGAGTAACCAGGATGGGAACAGAGATACTTAAAATGGATATGAAGAACGGTGCACACATTCTTGATATAAAAACAGACGGACAGAAAGACACTGTGTATACCAAATTCATTATTGCAAATGACCAATACTATGCAACTGTTCCAGATGTCAATACCAAGAAGGTATGCACGCTTAGGGGGGTGTACATACTTAAAGCTCTGCCAAACTCCAGGAGCAAGCAGGCGATGCTTGCGCTGCCAGGGCATCCTGGTATTTTCCTTCTAGTAATAGGGAAAGACGAAGAAATGTGTCCAGAGGGGTATTCTATAGCATACATAACAGCAGAGTACAGTGGAACAGAAGAAGAGATAGAGAGCATAAAGAGCTCATACGAAATACCGTATTCTCTTAAAGAGATAGTTGCACCCGCTGTGAATCAGCTATATGCATGGAAGTATTCGATTATGCAGCAATTTGTATGGATAGACGAGGCATCTGAGGGGATTACTGATTTAATCGATAAAAATGTAATTTCTCTTAAGCCGATGGACAATACTGTTGACTTTAGAACTGTGCTAGCAGAAGTAGAGGATGTGTACAGTTTATTTTCCAGCACAATAAAGATGTAGCCAGCCATACTAGTTTAAACCCAAACTGTTGCTAGAAGCTACTATGCCTGTGGTTATATAGCAGTATAATTGAATAAATATCTGATGATTTGTTTAAATGTGTTGACTATGTATTTAAATAAAGCAGCTCTCTGCAGATTTTCGGGTTATAATAGAGTTTATTACTTGTACTATTGGTTTTACTAGTAATATATATGTTTGGCATTGGGATGCTCTTTCTATATGCTTCCTACTGCCTATTGATATAACCCGAAGATTTGTAAAAGCAATCTTTAAACAGATGCATTATTATACTAATATAATCGTATTTGGCAATAAAAATAAGATGATTAAGGTGGATACGAAAATACTTAGTATTATTTCATAATCACACACAATTCGGGTTATTCAAATTGTAAGACAGGTATACAGTGTGTTAAGAAACTCTTTATTCTTATTTCTCTTATGACAGTAGGCATGCAGGCGCGAAACTGAATTGCTAAAAGCATATTCATTCACTCTGTGTTCTAAAGTCTTCTTCTTCTGTTATAGCCATATGGGGTGCTTAAAACGTTTGAACTTGGCATATAATTATGGGCATGCAGCCGAGAAAGATTCTGCCTATTCTCCTCTAACAGTGTGGCTACACGCCGTGCCAGGCTACTTTGCTGATAATCAGTAGTACTGCTATGGCAATCTGTACTAAAATTTGTGCTTGCATTTAATGCTTCTGCCAGTCCATTATACACACTTAGAATACGATCAAATTTAATCCGATCCATCCCTGATACAACCAGCATACTTCGAATGGAACTGAATATTGCTGCAGTGCATTTTGAGAAATTATAGTCATCTGTGCTGGGATACACAAGAGAAATCTTTGGAGATATTGTAATGTTTCTAAAGCATTCCTTTATAATATAGTCAAAGCTACTAACATCTTGGCAAGATAGTTCTATAATTCTTAAGAGAACTGTGTTCTTTGCTGTTAAATAGTCATCTTCAGTATATGACTCAGTAGTAATTGGCTTTTCTATATACCTTATAATATTCATAAGTGGCCTTACAGTACTATTGTTTTCAGTTAGGGAGACAAGCAAATTCAGTTGGTCTTTGGTTTCCATAGAATAAAACAGATCATCCAGGCACTCTGGCCATACAAATGAACTCAGTTCTACGTATCCACTTACTAGCTCATAAATAAATGCAGTCGATTTAAGATCCAATGCATATATTATAAGAGATTTCATTGTAGGCAAGAAACAATTTAAATATGCTGCTTTTGTTCTAGTAAGATTTACATTAGGAAGGCAGTTATGCATTCTAATCATGTATAGGAAAGCAAACAGGTTGGATTGTGTATCATCATTGCCAATAGGAGACTCTGCTACTATATTAGAAACAAAGCGTATAATATTATGGTCATTAGACAGGTTTAAATACACAGCCTGCAGTAATAGGTACATTGCTAAATCTGCTTTATACTGGCTTCCACAGAGCATAGTATCAAAAAGAAGCTCATTAACACACACTCCTAGATCGTTCTTTATGTCTTCTCTTCTCTTAATAAACTTAGTCACTTTTTTCTGGATAACACTTTCCTCAATAGCTCTGCCGCTGTTCATAATAATATTTATATAGTAGGTAAGCATGTGTTGGATAGCCCCGCCCCCCATTCTAGCAATATCTTCCTTTTTCCACATAAGAATGTTAATATCATGACTCATTAAAGGGTCGTTTCTTGTTATCCGATTCACTAAAAGCATGCATGGAGAAGAGTTTGAAGGTCTGCTTTGCAAATATTCCGTAGATTGTATTATAATTGGCACGTAGTTTGTGCATGCATAGTTTTTGTAAACTATTTCTACACATCCGTATACATCTACTTTTTGATCATCTATGTCTAAAAACAATACATCACCACCTATTGTTAGATTTTTGTTTACTGAGATTGTTCCAAATAAATACTTTAGATATGAGTATATTTGGTTAGTTACATCTTGGCTAATTACATTGTTTAGCTTTCTAACATTTTCTCTATTTATATTATGTATTAGGCCACTTAGGTTGCTTTGCTCTTGTTCATACATTCCTGCTATTTCAAGTATAGCATACAGTATGTTTAAAAGACCTGAGCACATCTTTGTCCGGTTTAATTTTTCATATTTTATCTCTTTGCATTGCAGGTTCTCAACCACCTTACTCCAGTCGTTATGCATTTCCGCAGTTGGCTCTTTGAACATGTACATATATTTGTCAAAGAACTTCTTTAACTGTGGAGATGCAAGCGGCAGGTGCTTGGTTGTGTAGATTTGCTGTTCCATGTCGTATAAAAAGCAGCAAAATAAATTTAGCAGCACTGTCTCCACATAGTTTGTATACTCTGCGGGTTTTTTTTGAGTAGAATATAACCCAAATAATATAGAAGAGGGTGTTGGCTCTTTCCTTAAAACATCAGTATTTGTCATTGCATAATTCTTGTTTTCAAATGGCACCATTTTGTTTCTGTTTAGAATGCCTTCTACCACCTTTACAGCAGATATATACGCCATTCCAGTTGGCTCTTGGGATGAAGAGATAAAATATTTATGAAATATCTCTTTAGCCCGCATTGGCAAGCTAGAATTTGACGACTTATAGTGTTTCATATATTTATACAACATATCGTGGACTGTTTTAATAAATAGTGACATCTCCTCCTTGGATTCTATAAATTCGTATATGTACGTCTGTATAAGGCAGCGCATGCTACTGAAAAACCTCCCTGTTGTAAGGTCTTTGTATTCACACTGCTCACTAATTTCTTGTCTTTCTTTATATGCTTTTTCAGTATTTGTAATAAAAAATGAAAGTACATCTATGCTCTCTCCGGGTAAAATCGTCTCAAATCTCAGAAATGGCAATATTTTAGATTCCTGTATGCTGCATAACAGTCCCCATCCAACTCTTAGAGCATCGCCAGATTCACCGAACCCTGTTAAAACTACTTCACTTCCTCGCCCTTTTCTATCAGTAGACATAGGCAGAGGAATCCCTTCTGAAAGAAGCAGCAATGCAGACAGAATAATGCGCTGTTGTTCTTTTTTTAGCAAATTTGTAAGAAACATATAAAATGACCCGGATAGATCACTTTTGATTGACAAAGACCCATTTGAGGATGGAAACATCCTTAGAAGAGTTGTATAATACTCTCTACTATACGTGTCTAGCTCATCTTTTGTATATAAATTACTTTGCACTCTGTCCATCTTATAATTCCTCCTGTTTATATATAGAGTGTTTTCAATGCAATCTATAAGATCTACTTCTATCTTGCTTTCTGTATATATCTCAGGGGAGAGAAACCTTTTTTTCTGCATAATCCCACCATTGACTATTATGCGGCCAAAGAGTGGATTTAATGACTCTTTCGGATTGATCAACAAACTTCCTTCTGTTTCATTATGGATTACTTCTCTCTGTATGCTTTCGATCTCAGATATTTTTAGTCTTCCCCATACATTGCTTATGATCATCAGGTTAATCACCCAATATATATTCATAAAAAATAATTAAATTTTTCTATTTAACCCGAAATAAAAAAGTGCCAAATTAAATTTGTAATTAAGCCCGCCATCATTATTTGGAAACTTTGCTTAATAAGTGCTTCTGCAATACTAGCATATAGTGATGAATAGAATTAATTTTGTATACACATAAATTCAAATACTAGTACAATTTTATATCTAATAATTATGAATTCTGTCTATATTCTCATACTAATAAATATTCATTTAATTTCCTAGAAATGCAAAAATTATAAAACAAATATATAAAAATAGAAATATATTACAGTGGTGTGTTATAAAAGAGAAGTAATATTCTCTATAAGTATATAGTACATAGAGGCAAATATAGAAAGAAAATTAAATTGTTGTATGCTAAGACTAGCATTTGTGTAGCACGACATGAGTTATCGGAATGTTTACATAAACATGGCAGCACAAATTAAATCAGAAATTGTTGTTGGCGCAATATGTCAACATAAATTAAATTGCTTATACGGACTGTAAATACGTATACAAATTCAATAAAGGTCAAAGTTTAAGAATGCTTTTTCTTAGGAAAACAACTATTGGAGTTTTTAATTTATGTAAATAAAGGAGAATTTGATTTTATATAAACTATAAAATTTTTAGTATTTTAAAAATTATGAAAATTCTTCAGTTCAAAATACTTTTGGCAGTTATTGCACTAGCTATGTATATACAGTATAACGCAGTAATAGCAAGTTCGGATGATAAAAACCATCCAGAAAAAACCACAATAAAAAATCCACTATTAGAAGAGACCATGTCGGAAGAGAGCTCTAACTATGCCGGTGGTTTTAAAGATAAGAAAAGTCTTTTTTTATTTAAGACAAATTGTTCTATTGCCAGGCTTACCTCTAACATTCAAGAGGGTCTATTTGCTTCCTTTATGGGCATGTCTCAGTTAAAAGACTATTCTAGTTATTTAAGTCTATTGTGCACTGCGTATGAGAACTACAAAATTGAATTAAGCAGAAAAATAAAAGAAGTTTATTCACAAATTGGCCTAATAGACATATATCAGACAAAAATATTGCTAGAATTGGAACAAATGAATGAATGTATAGAATACATGCTTAGTTCCATTAAATTAACCACTAATAATATTCCAGAGCTTTCAAAGTATATTGTAGAAGTGATGAATACAATAAAAGACTTAGAGAATACAAAGATGCCTTATAGTAAATCCACACCCAATATAACCAATAATGGATTAGGCAGTGAGAAAAAAGAGGCAGAAGAAGCTAATAATAAAGAATTAGAAATGTGCAAAATAAAAAATACACTACAGCTAAAACTAATGAAGCTGGATACCTCTATAGCCATTCTAAAACATAAAAAAACAATAATTTTGGAAAGGAATAATTTCGAGACAAAAATAAAAGAGCTAATTAGTCAGTCATACAAAATAAATCTGCTTGCCATAAATAACAAAGAAGATCCAGCACAAAAGAAAAGACTAACAGAAATAATAGAAAAGTTTCGATTGCATGAAAGAATCTACTGGAACAAAGTTTCTGTGGAACATACGGGATACATAAAAGAAACTTCCGAGCTAATGAAGTCTTCGGCCCAAGACAAGTATAGCCTGAAAGAGCTTATAGATAAAATCCAACCCCACATATCTGTAATTCAGAAGCAAGTAGAAAAAGATAAAGAATTTCTATTGACTATACTAAAAAATACCCCAATAGTAGGAACCTGCTTTGCATTTAAAAAATGTAAAGAATAAATAATTTTATATTTTAATAAAGTATACTTAATACGAAAGACGGCTGTAGACTTAAATAATTTTTTATTTCTGGCTTTATTTCTAATTATAATTAATATATGTGATTATAACCAGAGCTTTATTATAAAACTTAAGAGATAAGATGGAAGGAGGCCTTAGTGTCCATCATCACACTTGAAATTCTTTAATAACTAGAGAAAACTAGTTTAAATTAGAATAGTTTGCTAGGTTATATTTTTCGAATTTTTTATAAAAGGTAGTTTGGATATTAAAGATATCTTTGTTTCATATATTTTTTTAATATAACTTAAATTTGAGATGTTGCGATTGCCTTTTGATTCTTCTTCAATCAGATTACTAAGTGTCACGATAGTACTACTCAGTCTAGATTTATTATGCATATCCCATTTGGTTATATCTGTTAAAGAGGGATTAAAACTATTTAAATGTATATCTGCACACTCAATTATGTTTTTCTTAAATACATCTATGTCACTACACATAATGATTAGAATTTTTTGTAAAAACTCATTAACTAAAGTCTGATGGCCGTCTTTAAAAGTCTTCTTTATATGCAGCACAATGCTTTTTATATGGGTCAAATCCATACCCATATCAGTCAAGCAGCAAAGCATATTTATTTGATTTTCATATGAGAGATTCTCAAGCAATTTGTGTATGTGTGGCATATTATATGTAAGGCACATTTTTATATGACTGTGAAGTAAATTAACAAGAACTTCCTTTAGTTTGTATGAGATCAAGGTCTGAATAGTCTCAATGAAAACATTTTCATAGTTTGGGAGCAAAAAAAAGAGCTTAGGATCGATTTCAATATTAGATAAATATTTCTTTGTTTCTGGAAAATACCCAAACATAAATAATAAAAAGCTGCATAGATCTCCATTATCTAAGCCAACTCCAAACAATATATTGGATATCAATAATAAAAGGTTGTTCTTTTCACATATAGTCGAATCAAGGCTATGTAAAAATAAAATTTTGGCTATAGAAAGACGAAGACTTCTAGAAGAAATATCACTAAAAGTCAAACCTCCATTTGGTAAAAAGGGTTGTTTGTTTTTTATCTTTCCCAAGATATAGTTAATTATATTTATGAGATTTTGGCTTTCTATGCAATTCGGGTTATTAGACGTAACATATTTTATATATGCAGAGCACTCGCCATGAATCATGGGATATTTCATAGACATCCGATTATTAAATGCATTTATTCTCTGAGTAATAGTGCGGTTTAACTTAAAATTATTGGGATTTTCAATTATAAGCTTTGTATTTGTTATATTATATGGAACTTCATAGTCTATTTCTGTTATAGGCAATAACATATGTTTTTTTGGGGGCGGATAAATCAATGAAGGAAGTTTTGCTTTCGGGTTACTCTTAGATTCTTCATTCAATTTCTCAGATTTTAGATTATTCTTATCAGAATCTTCTTTGCTATCTGGTTGTGTAATTAAAGATGCCTTTTCTAACATATTAATTGGTTCAATTACCCAGTTCACAGAATAAGTTTCTTCTGACTCATCTTGATATGCTATAATTATCTGCCCAAATAAATCTCTCTCTTTTTTAGATACAAATTCTTTTCTTAGAATACACATACTAATAATTGCAGTCTTTTTTACTAATAGTAGGCTTAACAAACTAGATATATAGGTTTTAATGTTCCTTGTGATTTCTTCTATGCAGCCATCATTCTTAACTAAATTTAATATTTCTAAAAATCGGCTGTTCTCTATTGTATATAACCCAGTTATATGTCGAATGACCAATAGTATATTTAACAGGCCTGAGTTTAGCTGTAATGAGCTTGGCCTAATATATCGTATATTGTTGTCCGCTATATAAGAAACTACTTTATTCCAATCATTATGGACAGTTCTGTCGGTTTTTTCAAACAAATGCTTATACTTTGTAAAGAGCTCCAATAATTCAGAAGACGGACTGGTTATTTTGGGGCTAATCGTGTACATATGATCAGCTCGGTCATAAAAGCAGATGCATAATATGCCTAGAAGCATAGTCTCCACATGATTAATAAATTTAGGCAGATGCATAATTTCACGATTCAATTCTATACTGTATTTATCATTTAAATTTAGGTTTAAAGCTGCACTACACAGCGATAATAGTTTAATCACATTCTTCGGGTTATGGGTTATCGGGCATTCTATTGGATAAAACATTTCTGTGTTTATAGACAGCGGATTATTTCGGGTTATTTGGTAGGAAAGGAATTTTATGTCTGGTATAATTGACGGGGCTCTTGGATTATCAAAGCTTATATTAGTGAAATAGTTATTAAATAGCACAGTTGCGTTCTTTAATATATCACTAACAGGTGGAATCTGGCTTTTTTCTATTCGATATACTATATTCTCTGTATTTTCATTCAGAATATTCAATCTGTTTTTCACACTCTTCATCAAGTCAGTGTTTTTGTTCCTAGGTATATACTCAAAAAGAAGGTTATTAATCTCCTGCAAGTATATGGCCATATTCTCTAAATTGTTTATGTACTCATATATGTAGATGTTTAAAAAAAAGGTTGAGGAAAACACAAACTCCCGAAAGTTCAAATCACTACACATATTATAGAGATTGAATTCATTGGGATTTATAGCCTTTTTAACTAAACTTCTATTAAAGCTTATGAAAAATTTAAGTATATCAATCACATCTGGCCGAGAAACTATTACAGATGTATTGGAATACGCGCAATCTGATGATTCATCATGTGAGATGGCACATTTACAAATAGTTTGGATTTTATCTATGTTAATTCGAAAACGCTCCATTCCACTGACAATACTTCTTAGCACAAACTGCCTACACCCATTCTTATTTGTTTCAATTGACACCGGCATATATAACCCCTCTGAAAGAAGCAGCAAGCATGCAAAAAACATATATTTAGATTTTCTAGTTTCTATGTCTGTTATAAAATTGTAGAATGAATGTTTTTCGTCTGAGTATATGGACTCATTTTTTTTGTCATGGTATGATGGAAATAATTTGTAAAATACATCATAATACGCTACAAGATAATCTGGGTTTTTTGAGGGTATTTTTAAATTATGATCTAGCGGGGGTTTATTAGAGTTTGTTCTATATATCATTGAATATATTGCTTGATTGTTAATTGCACTAGTATTTCTATTATGTTCTTCTTCTTTTTGTATAATACTTTCTATGAGATTATCTGCACCTCGTGCTTCTGGTGTTTCACTTTCTTCTTCATTGTATTTTAATTGCCCATTTGGCGGCCTTTCTATTTTTTTAATCCTCATTTTGCAAGTTGCATTCGCATTTTGGGTAAAGGAAATTATAATATCTAAATATCCCATCCTTTTAAGTATGCATGCTGTTAAAGGAGTTGCATTACTGTGCTCATTTGGACTTATGTTTGGGTAAACAGTATTAATAATTCCTATATAAGGTATTTTTTGAATAGAATCGAAATATAGTCTAGCAGTAGTCTGAGACATAACCAGTAAAGACAGCATAATACATACTATCATAGATGTGCTTTGTTTTGTTTTATATTTTTTGTTACACTTTCTTATTATAGTTAGTTCTTTCATTTCTTTAAACATCTTTAATATACGTATCTTCATTTTAATTGTTAAAAAAACTATTCTAATATAAAAGCTATTAAACAAGTATTATATAACTATTGCAACAGCAAATATCTTTAAGAGATAAACATAGAATAACCCAAAAAATGTTATGCAATGAAGAGTTTGCATATGTATATAAGAATGGTCTAGACCAAAGAAAAGAATGATATTTAAAAGAACAGATGCATATACATTGGATGAATAAAATGTGCTCAAAAATATTTACTAGGGGCTTTATTAAATTATTATACTATATGCAGCTGTGCTAGACATTTTAGATACAGTGTTTTATTATGTGCTGGTAAGTAACAAAATATTTTATATAGGACTACAGAGCGCCAGTTAAATTCTTCTTTTGTAATGTATATAATGTCTTATATATAATGTCTTTTATAGTGTAGTCTTACTATATTTACAGAAACAATATCCTATCACTGAATGCTTTGTGTTACTATAAATACTATGCTGAACAACATGTGATTATAGACTCATCTAAATGCAGTTTGTTTGTTGTATTGGGGTGTTTTTATAACGGACAGGTTATTTCCGAGCGTTCTTCTTATTAAGATGGTGCTTTCTGGCCAGGCCGCGCATTTCAATTGTTTGGTTTATTTTATATTAAAATGTTTCTATAAGACTAGCACAGAAAATTATTTAAGTTTACATGATCATGAACTTACGACCGCAGCACGAGAAGCTTCTAAGAGAAATTTATAAGAGAGACGGGTCAGTGGATGAGCAGAAGCTGTCGTTCTTTAAACATTATCTGCAGCAGAAACCCATGAAAATCTCAGAAACCATTAATATACTAAAGGATTACACAAAGAAGTATGCACAGTCAAATCAGTTTGAAAAGCATCTAACTACGCTTGTGATATCTTCTCATCTAGTTCAAGACTATTCTATGTTCTGCGCGTCCTTTGAGGTGGCTGCCTTAAAGCTTATCAAGACCCACCTAAAGGTTATCTTGCGGATTATGAAAAAAGGTCCGCAGGCGTGCCCTGCTGGATTCATTGATATATGCTGCCAGGAGATAAAAAGATGCTTTGTTTTGTTTACATATGCAGGAACGCGGTGCTCTGAGGCAGAAAGTCTTACCTCCCAGATATTTTTTGCTATTTGCAGTGCAATAGACAGTGGGTTTATCTCAGAGAAAAGAGAGAAAATGGAGATTTCAGAGATATACGAAAGAATATCCCAGGTGTATGCATGCAACTGGAGCACTCTATCAACAAT
The DNA here is from genome assembly GCF_000250985.1 of Nematocida parisii ERTm1. Classification (NCBI taxonomy): domain Eukaryota; kingdom Fungi; phylum Microsporidia; genus Nematocida; species Nematocida parisii. The sequence continues at coordinate 118,653 of NW_013524653.1, read as the reverse complement.
TAACATAAAGAAAAAAGAATGCACAGAGGATGAAAGAATGTCCAATATAAAGGACCCAGACGATGAGTCATACAGCACAGATGCAACGGCCTCATATAACTTTGCAGAAATGTCCTATAACTACACAGACGACAAAACTTCTTCTTCCTCTTCCATATTCCCGTTGCTGGAGAAAGGAGAGGGCGAAAAGGCGCTTGATAGGGCAGAGGAGGTTGAAGACCCGCAGCAGGACACACTGTACAATCCAGACGCCAGCCGAATCCAGGAACTGTCTATACGAAACAGCACATCTGAAAGCGTCAGAAAGGAGTTTATTACAGGGAATGGTTTTATTGTCAAGTCCGATAGCATGGGGCGTGCAGAGTTTAATGATATGTTTCTGCTTACTCTTCTTTCTATGATTATTAAGGCAGCTGGTCTATTAGTGCGACACCCAGAGAAGAAAATATTCAGCTTAAACCGCGCGCTGATTAAGGCAGCATCCTTTAACAGGGAAATCCGGCAGGACATATTCAGCACGTACTTCCATCTTCTTGCGCCAGCGTCTATCCTCTCTACAGTGGTGCACCAGGCCTTAGAGATAGCAAGTGAAAGAGAGATTGACAACATGCACAGTATTATATACTATTATATAAGCAGTGACTGCTATGCTGACCTTATCAAACAGTCTAACTCGATTCTTACATCGCGGCGGCTTAAAATGTTTGAGTCTGCTAATAATGAAAAAACCAGACGTATGTATGTTCTATTACTACTTCAAACCGTGTCGTTCATAAGCGAGGTAGAAACAACCGTACCCACTGCACAGATAGCCAAAAGTTTCTACTTTCTTCTAAGGTCTCTCTTTCCAAAGAAGACACTCTTCCGAAAAATAGTCCTTACAGACGCAGACCTTCAGGAAAGAGCACTAACAATCAAGTACTTCAAGCTATTTATGACCAAGTGTCAAGACAAAGAAAATTTATTTCACTCCCTACTGAGAAGAACTTTTCAAAAAGAGGTGGGGATAGGAACATCTACAGTTCCTGCCGACTTAAAGCTGCTTATTTCAAAAGAGCTAGAATCAACAATTATGCATCTAGAAAAGTGTTCGTCTTTAGGGCTGCTTGAAGTTTTGCTGGAAATAGCATCTTCTCCGAATTTGCAGTTCCGTGAGTACATAAACAGCACTCTGGAATTAATGGTTGAAAAGGGTATTCTTGAAAAAAGGTCGCAGTTTGAAGAGCATAAAAGAATTAGCCTCTTTGCGAAAATAAGAACCCAGGCCATACAGCATGGCGGGCTCTATGTGTCTCTCCTAAAAAAGTCAATTTATACGATAAACAAATCTGAAATAAAGATAGTTGCTGGTGTATTTGCGATACTGAACGAAGTCTCTGGCTTGGAGGAGTGTAGCAAGTATGTAGATGTCACAGGAACACATTACAATATAGAAGAGGACAACAAATTATGTAAAAGAGAAAGCAGTGTACAAGGAAGCAGTGTTAGATCTAGTATGACATTTGGGGGAGTCCGTAAGAGTTCAATTCGGCTTTTTGAAATGTTTAAGAAATTGAATAAATAACCATTTCCTCTGCATGCCTCCTAGGTCTTTTACATATTCCATTCCTCCTTCTTCAAATAAATTATTACTCATATCATTCTGGTACAGACACAGACTTGTAAAGTATATTAGAGAGAACCACTTTTTATTTGAATGAAAAGAGTGCGAAGCAAGAAAATAGAAAATGACAAAAAGCTGAGTGTACTATACGAAAGAGAGATTGACATGGATTGTGTGCAGGAGTACACCGGGCCGGCACTCGCGACGGGCGTGGAAAAGGAAGAGGAGGAAGAGCACCACTTAAAGGAAATCATCTCACGGCGGGCTACAGACATACCCACTCCGAGAATAGAAAAGTCCACAAAGCACGGAATAAAAAAAAGAAAGACGGACAATTCGCAAAGTGGTGTATATGAAGAACCCAGCAATTATTTAGCAGATATTGGGGATGTGCAGCAGCCGCAGGTAGAGGATATAATTACGCAGGAGGCTGACATGCCTGCAGACACTCTTCCATTCGTGTGCTTTAGAAAGAGAGAGCTAAAAACCCAGAGAAAGGCAAGGAAGTCTGACAGCTCAATAGAGAAGATAAAGAAGATAAAGGTGGATCTGCAGATGATGAGAAGACTGACTGAGCTTGCTCTGCAGAGGGACAACTATCTCTCGCAGCATCTTACGACAATCTTCTCTATATTTAGCATATGCCGAGAAATGAACAAACGGCTTGACATAGGGGTTCTGAATATAAGCGAAACAATACTCAGAGACATTTTATTTACAAAGATAGTTAGTAAAAGCGATCTTTTCTATAAGAAGATTCCCTCATTCACGAACTTATATTTATGCAGAAAGAGCATTGGCAGTCTTAGAAAACTATTAAAAGCAGGGCCTCCGCCTGAGAACAGATTAGAACTAACCAAAAAGGAAATAGATTACCTGAATACGTATTATTAATGTACAAAATAGATCAATGTAAAAACAGAGTTTACACATAAGATATATATACTATTCTTCGGGTTATTCCATATGGCCTCTGCACAAGAAAGCGCCCCGATGGTTAAAAGCAGCAAGCATTCCAGAGTAAGTATGGAAAATAAAGAATTTAGAATAAAACCGGTTTAATTTTGGATATACAAAACATCTATCCCACAGCAACGCGGATTTGATCTTTGCATAAAAGTGCGGAGTTCTTATTGTATGACTCATATTTATGCATAGGCATATTCATATGTGGCCATCAAATAGATTTAGGAATATTTTTGGGTTGTTTTGTGATTTTGTATGTTTTAATTGTATTTAAAATGTACAGAAAATATTCAGTATATAATACTATGGCACACTAATATTAAAAATATTTGAGCATAACTAATTATTTATATAGAGAATAATATACATATACTCTTTATATAACAAGCCACCTGTGTGATGTATTACTGTATATTTACTATATTTATCACAAAACACCATTATTTTTTTATTGCCACCTAAAACTGTAATAGAAAAACTTATAAAGCCTGCTAGACCATTCTTTCGCAGGGGCTTATATTTTAAAAGTATGCATTGTGTATTTAATTATGAATTTATATTGCATTATTTAAAAAGTGATCTTTTATACAATTTAATATTAATTTCGGCTATAAAGTGAAAAGAATCCATCTGATTCTGGCAGTACGTCATTCTTATAAATAAAACAGATAAATAACAATGTTATCGGTTTTAATAGTTGCAAATTTAAAAATATTTTATTCCATGAAGGACGCGTGCGGTAAAAAACAATTCAGAATTGCAATTGACGGACCAGCAGGGGCAGGAAAGACCACACTTGCCGGATTGCTTGCCAAAACATTGAATTTCGAGCATATAAACACTGGAATGATATATCGTGCACTCTCTTACATATTATTAAGCAAATTTGCAAATGAGTCTATACTAGAGCTGGAAGAGACAATAAAAGAAAAGAAAAACAGAATTACTGATATAATCAGCGCATTTTCGCCTAGAATAACCAAAAGCAGTGTGGTTGTAGAGGGCACTGATATAATTGGAGAGCTCAGAACTCCCAGAATAGATTCTGCCGTGGGTATTATTTCAAAGTATGAAATAGTTCGAGAGAGAGTGAAAATTATACAAAAAAGCCTGATAAGCGCACATCCCCAGGTAGTAGTAGAGGGAAGAGACATTGGATCTGAAATTATTCCAGATGCTGAACTAAAAATCTACTTAGAGGCATCTGTAAAAGAGAGAGCCATTAGAAGAGAAAAGGAGAGATCAAAAGACGACTCTATAGAAAACCAAGATAAGTTAAAGCAAATCGAAAGAGAGATAAAGGAGAGAGACTATCTTGATACAACCCGAGAAATATCACCGTTAGTTAAGCCAGCGGATGCTATAGTTATAGATAATACAAGCTTAACAGTTAGTGAAACTGTAAGGAAGATTCAAGAAATAGTTGAAAAAAGAATGAAAATGTAATAAAGGCATTTAGACAAGTAGAATTCCGTTTAAGTAAGTTCATTATGTATAGAAGCCAGCTTCCTCTTGAATGCCTTCCAGCACTTTTAATAATTTATGCTGCATTATATAGAGGCAATTCTATATTTACTCAGTGCGCTTATTATGAAACTATAACCTGTGCTGTCCACTGTATAAAAACATAACAAAAGATTTTCGGGTTATATCAGGATCTTTTATAGAATTTAAGGTTTTCTGGTTATATCATTCATTCATATAGAATGATTACTTTATGACATGCTCACGAGGAGGCACCGTTGCCGCCTGGATAACATAGTCCAAGATAGATAGAGATAGTGTTGAGAGATGCTCTTTATTGTGATTATTAGAATATTGGGATGTGCGCGGACGCGGAGTCCTTGTGGCACTATTGGCGCTGAGCCTTTTAGTAAATATGTTTCTTTGTTGTCCCGTGGTTTCTCCCATCTTTGTTTGGGTGCGTGCTACTTATATAGTCCAAAGTTGATCGGTGATTCTTAGATCCCGGCCTTTTGTCATGGCGGGATCACCGCGCGCGGCGGCGCATTGGCGGATCGGTATCGGACCCGCGCGCTTGGGTGATGGTGTCACCACACTTTATATTAATTTTGTGTAAATATTTATGGGTGCATAAACAACATATCCTATAATTATATCATTGCACAATGTCTACTATATATTATAAACATAGCTGCTTTAAGCAAGCTAGTTCGGGGTATTGCAATAGAAGGAAGGTTTTTAATCAGCCTAGTCTTTATTTTGTCTCTTTGCCATTATTAATAGGCTATATAATAGAAGTGTCTTAAATATTGTATTTTATTTATAATATTCTCTTCTCATAACCCGAATTAGTTCTTATAATATTTGTGAAATAACTATGCATAAATATATAGTTATTAGTACTATAATTCGCAGTATACGAGATCTACATGAATTTAATTACTCTATACTGTGCTGCTTTAATATGCTATACTTTAACTTCATTATTAACTTCCTCATACACTTTTTTATATATCTTTTCAAATTCTTTCTCTGACTTATAGAACCCATCAAGTGTGAATTCAAATAGTTCTGTGAACAGCGAGTCTGCACATTGATTTATAGCAAACGAATCCATAGGTATAGTTAGAGTCATTGTATTAATCACAATATCCGAGAGAATCCTGTCTACTTCAATATAAAATAGTTTAAGCTCATCACAGTTTGTATAAAATTTATATATATACATCCTTATTAGAAATCTTAGAGAGCCTAAAAATTCATTTGCTTTAAATTCATCAAATGTACTTGGCTCTTTTCTCTGTTCTGGCTTCAGTAACTTGCAGATCTTTGTATATTTTTTAAATAGCCTGAATATTCTAGATACATCCGGCAAGTACTTATTTAAAGTTCTGTCTATTTCAATATGAAAGATTGGTTTTGTTTTTTGGTAGTTCGTTAGAATAAGAATTATTTCTTGTTTTTTCTTGCATGAACATATTTTTATTGGAACTTTTATTCCCTCAGAAAGAAGAAACAGCGAAGCAAGAATATAATTCGAATATTTTTCAACTTTTTCTTCGGCAAGAAAATTTGAAAATGAATATTTTTTGCGCTTGTTAATAACTATAACGGTATTTTCTACATGGGCACTGCTGGGTTTATCACAATTTGAATTCACAATATTTGGCACGGAAGTATTTTCAAATATAAACATGTCTAGAAAGGCTGCGTTGCACATATTGTAGTACTCTTCTAGTATTAAACGCTTTTTCTTTTTTATTGGCATAAATTTTTTCACTATATTAGGTAGTATATTAATAGATTTTTTTGGAGTATGCAGTCCTCCCAAAGAATTTTCTTGGTTTTCTTTGCTTTTTAAGTTTTCATAATACTCTTTCATAATTAATTTTTCTTCTATGAAATACGGGTAAAGTAGGTTAAGCGCCCCCTTTAAAGAAATTGCTATACGTATTGAATTTTGACACATAATTTCAATTTCATGAATTTTAATAATCTCGGCATACGGCATGCCTTGAGTACTGGCCTTTTTCATTGCTATTAGTAAGATATGTAATATTCCAAAAATTATTTGCCTTTTCTTCCTTATTTTATGCATTTTCAAATAAAAAATTATCTTTTTTATGTCTATTTGTTGTATTTGACATTTCTCCAGAATTTTAATTTATTTAAAATTTGATACCCGAGCAGCAAGCAAGTTATATTAAGTTAATATGAGAGTAGAATACAATAATGAAAAAACAATGATTTAATACACATTCGCCATACACTGCCATCGTGCTAAAGCCTATTAGAATGCGTATGGACTTCTAATCAGCTGCCACCGGTTGGTCATGGCACTATTCAATAAATATTTTTACATCTAAAAATATTCCTAAACACTGACTGACTAAATACAAAATGTTTCAATAACTCAGAAAGGTATAACGCACATGAAAAATTAAAATATTCTTCTGGCTATTCCTATGAAGCTATAAATGCTTTTCAGTGGTTTATAATAAATGTTGGTTTTGAATAGTGAGATCCAGAATGCCAAATAAAATGATGATTTTTGAAGTGCTAAAATATGTGAGTAACAGCATTTATGATGGGAAGTCGCCTATATAAGGACAACGTGGATTAAATAAAGAACAAGCTTTCGTATGTCTGAGCCTTCAAGGAAAAAAGCAGCTATAAATAGAACTTTATACATGTTTTACTAAAATAAAGAATATAATTAGGTGGTATAGTTACTATTGACACAGTAAGCTTAGTGTAAACTAGTATTAACCTTTTATATACACGTGTTTATTTTGCCGGATTTTTTCATATTACAAGTCACGTATACTGAAAATCTCATATGTATTGATTTAGGTCAACAGAAGCAGTAATATTAAACTAACTTAAAGCCTCATAAGGATGAGAATTAATAAAAATTTTAACATGTTTAATAAATTCAGATGTACTAAACTAATTATTTTTATTGCGCATTCTCAGAAAACCTCTTCTGTTTAATATATTCTATCTGCTTGTTTTTATAATTCATCTATATTTGTATTTTAAAAATCTCCTGAATATTTATTTAAGATTTCATGTTATTTAAGATTCACTATATCTATTTGTATACATACATTAATTAGACTAGAGGCTCGATTATGCACTATGCTGCATTCTAATAAATGCATAAATACTATTATTTTCTTATATGTTTATGACTGTAATAATTTATTGCAGCAAAATAAAAGTGTTTACATGATTGTCTTTTGCCGTATCTTCTGCTCGAGTAGGGGCACTGGTTGGCATCTTAACTCTTTCGGGTTTATTACAGAATGTTTTTATTTTTTTATTTATAATGACTAATAGCTCTGCAGTCTTTGAGGATATTTGCGGCCACATTATAAGAAATGAAAATAAAGACGAGTCACTTAAGCAGCTGCGTACTATTCTATCGGAAAAGGCCGAATGTAAATCTAGAATAGTTCAAGAATTTGGCATTCTAACCGTGTTTCTTAAGGATATTTCATCAATATATGAGTACTTAACTCTGGAAAGAGCATGTCTTCCAGAAAACATCTATACAGTTCTTGAAATAATCATTCTATTAACAGATGAGGACAAATTTATATCATACGCGATTGACTCAAATTTACTTTTGTTTCTCTATCCAATAATCAACTCCTCTATTAGAAATGAAGAGATAGAAGAGTTAAAGTACATTACACTAAGGATAATTAAGTGCATACTACAAAGAAACAAGATAGAGCACTTAATTGAGTTCTTCAAAAATACAGAGCTAGTGCCATTATGTCTTCGCAATATGGAATTAGGCCGAAAAAAGACAAAAATAGAGGCAAGCGAGGTGTTCTATCTTATAATCTCGGTTCAGGAAGGGCTGGAATATTCTTGCCAAACATATGATCGATTTATGGCAATTTCAATGATTTTAAACTCTGTCTTAGTACAGATGGAAACCATTCAGTCTCCAAAACTATTGGAGCTGACTATTAAAATATATACTAAATTGTGCGATATGCCAAATGCAAAGATTGCATTTAACAAGAACCGGCCGCATATGCTTTATACAGAGAGCATACGAGAAATTGTTAAATCAAATCCAGCAGTAAAGGCTGCATACGATGAATTTTTGGCAATACTTCAAAACTAGCCTTGAATGAATTGCTATAGTAATACGTCTAAAATACATCTGTAAGTATTCTCTATACACACTACTTCGTTATGGCAATTGAAAATATCCTAGAAGTTATTACATACAAAAAAATAAAATCCTTCTGACATGTATAATAGAATATTTACAGTATTAAAATTAATTATAAAATATTTGGAGTAATTTAAATTAGTATCAATACATTCATATAACCCGAAATTTTACTTCTTAGCTATTTGAATAAAATTAAATTTGAAACATCAAATATATCAATTTTAGCACCATAAAAACATAGAAATATACATAAAACGGCCTAAAGAAGTTATATATATTCATATATAGCAACTTGTTTAAACACTTAACAGAAAAGGCCGTAGAAGTTTTTTATTTTTACATAACTTTTAATGTTTTATTCTTTTTGTGCAGTAAACCTATGTTACCAAGGCAGCAAATATTTTTATACCCGAGTAAAAAACATAGAAAATTACCTGAAAATGGTTGATTTTTTTCTTTTTCCAGTGTATATTTCAAGTATAATCGACTGTGCCTCTAGCTATATATCCAGATATGTTGAGATATATTTTTTGCTCGCCTGAAATTTCTTTATTTTAAAGAAATACTGCGCTGAGTTCTTGTAAAACAGCAAGATATCCCTTTCAAGTTGTTTATCTGATCTTTTAATCTGATCTATATTGCACTTCTTTTGTTTTTGATTGATTTTGACGTGTTTTTACCCGTAGAAATTAATCTATTTTTATTTTTATTTTTTATTAGATAATATTTGTGGTTTATGAAAGACAGAGAGAATTCATTTGCTGTATCCCCATTCATCAGTGATAATATTTGGTCTTACATGAATAGTAAAGACTGGAAGGTGATTGGAAACTCATTTAGAACGCGGTCGAATAGTATAAATAGCCATCCGCCTAAGCCAGCTACACTTGCTGACCAAAAAGAAGGCAGAAAAAGAAGTATGTCCCTAAATAACATAAATTTGTACAACTCTCTACCAGAGATAGCACCACTCATAAACAATACGGCGGAATTACACAGTGCAATTGGCTCTAGAACAACCCACCAGATATACTCAGAAAAAGCTAGCCTGGCACATCTTAGGCGGCACTCTTTGGATCCGGCTTTGTTTCAGTCAGTAGCACAGAGGGCGGCAGAAACAATCAGAGGAGAGACAAGCAGGGCAGGTGGGTACTTTGGTGGCAGTATATGCATTGTACAGTTTGGCAGTGGATGCAGGTGTTTTGGTATATATAAAGGTATTTTTCTTACCAAAGGTACTTTTGTAATAATAGAGGCAGACAGAGGAGAGGACTGTGGCTCTGTCATCGATGAATCAATTAACCCCGAGTGCATATCAGAGGTGGCGGAAAAGAACAATATATCTTCTCTAGACGCAAAGAAAATATATAGAATTGCAACAGATAATGATAAGATTTTGCTACTTGAACAAAACGAGTTAGAACAGACGGCCATAAACAATTGTAGGCAAATGGTTAAAGAAAAGAAATTGCCCATGGAGATAGTTAGTGCTGAATACCAGTGGGACCGCAATAAGTTGACATTCCATTTTAAAAGCGACAAAAGAATTGACTTCAGAGAGTTAGTTAAAGAACTGTATAAGACATATAAGACGCGAATATGGATGTGTGCTGTGGAAAAAAAGGGAAGCAAGAACATAATATATAAACATGAATAAAATAGTCCTGTACAAGAAGGAGGCTCATATGAAGTGGGTTTGATTTAGTTGCTATACGTGCACACTATGTCCTATGATAGAAATTCCTCTGCTGTAATGAATGAGTGCTTGTTACTTAGTAGAATTTCAGAGTTCAAAGTATTTCCAGGCGGACCGGATTATATTATATGCGCATAGGGTGAGAGTCTTTCTATTTGTTATTCTATTGAAGGTGGTATGCTTCTATTCTTTGGTAGAATCAGTTCACTGTAAGTGGCTGAATAACACCAGAGAGTGAGTATTGCTGTGGTGTGGAGACGTATGGATATGATTAATTTATGCGGATGTGCTCTGCTTTTTTATAATTTAATACATTTGGAAAAGTTCTTTGGACTGCCCAGAATGAATAAAATTTTATTGGCAATGATTTCAGAAGAATTTCTCATAGCTCCCTTGCTATGGGGATGCGCTTGACGCCTATGTAATTCTCAGTGAATACGATTGCTATTTCTAAATCTATTTTTAATAATTTCTTTGTTGTTTCTTTTTTCGGTTGTATATAATTTTAAATTTTTTCTATCCCTGTAAGTATGAGTCATAGAAAGTATGAAGCACCAAGACACGGTTCTCTTGCATTCCTTCCAAGAAAGAGGGCAGAGAGAATAAGACCAAGAATTCCATCCTACCCACAGGATGATGAGACACAGAAAGTGCATCTCACCACATACTTTGCATACAAAGCTGGTATGACCCACGTATTAAGAGTGGGAGAGAGAGAAGGCAGCAAGCTTAACAAGAGGGAAATAATTGACCCAGTGACCATTCTGGAGACACCAAAGTGTGTAGTATTCGGATTAGTTGGGTACAAGAAGACCCCAAGAGGCTTGGTCAATGTCAAGACAGTTCTTGCAGAGCACATTGACGAGTCTGTTAAGAGAAGATACTACAAGAGATACTACAGGTCCAAGAAGACCGCACTCTCTAACTACCCACTTAAGTACAAGAATGGAGTTATTGAGCAGGAAATCCAGGCCATCAGAGACAATGCAGATGTTATTAGAGTTTTAATCCACAGTCAAGCACCAAAGATTAAGGCACTTAACACCAAGAAGGCCCATATCATGGAGTCCCAGCTGAATGGTGGATCCATCCAGGACAAGATTGACTTTGCTCTCTCTAACTTTGAAAAGGAAATATCCGCTCCAGACTGCTTCTCTAAAGAAGAAATGATTGACATCATTGGAGTAACCAAAGGAAAGGGATTCCAGAGTTGTACCAAGAGATGGGGAACTACTATCCTCCCAAGAAAGACAAACAAAGGTCTTAGAAAGGTTGCATGTATTGGTGCTTGGCATCCAAGTAGAGTCATGTACTCCGTGCCAAGAGCTGGTCAGACCGGTTTCCACCACAGAGTCATGCAGAACAAGAGAGTATACTTAGTTGGAGATGGGCAGTCCACAGACTCCTGCAAGACAGAGTACGATCTTACTGAGAAGACAATCAACCCAATGGGAGGATTCGCTGGATACGGATATGTAAACAACGAGTTCATCATGGTTAAGGGATCTGTAGTAGGACCAAGAAAGAGAGTTCTTGTCCTTAGAAAGATAGTTGGAAGAAAGTTCAAGAGCGGAAATGCTGAGACCATCAACATCAAGTTCGTCGACACCTCCTCTAAGATTGGAAGTGGTAGATTCCAAACCTCTGCTGAGAAGAAGCAGTTCTACGGAAAACTTAAATCCGATATTACAGCTGAGAATGAACAGGAATAATAAACTCTTTTCATTAGCTATGGCTATATCTGGCTCTTTAATTTTCGTGCACGGCAAGTTGCGCTGCCACTAATATTGTACCACCACCCGGCTCTGCTGCCTTTTAGTCATCCGATGTGGTATTCTCCAATCTGACCATGCGCCATGCGCACTAAAACTTCTGCCCTGGCTTTTTTGTAGTGCAGAAGGCATATTAATACTCTTCAGTATACCTAGAGCATTTCTAGTATACTTATACTATTGCTATACGCTTTAGTATTATATTTTATACCTCTTCAACATAAATGGCTTCGGTCATGGAATCTGCATCTAGCATGAATCGCTGGTTTGTTTTCTGGCTATTAGTTTTTATATCAAATAGCACTGTTAAGCTTCTATCATTTTTTATGTTATAGCGGCGTCTTTTTGTAATGGCGCGTTTTGGTCTATTTTCGGGTTATATTGGTTTATTTTTTTATTATTACATGGAGAAAAAAGATAAATTGAACAGATTTGTGGCCGAGTCTATTATAAACTCACAGACCGGAAATATTTCTAAAGTGTTTTTGGGGAGAATTGACAATGAGCCTGCAATTCTCACACTGAACAAAGTGGCATTTAGCCAGGAATTCATACATCCTGAAAAAAGTCATCTTATACATGAGAATGATGTGTACAGCAGCGGCACATTTGAAAATAGCGAGGCAGTGAAGTATGCCATAATACACCCTGCCACAGAAACACAAATAAAAAAATACACTGCCTCAGAGCATACCATGGTTAGAGAGACTCCTAGTATGTATGCCGATAAAGTGCTTCCACTGGCCCTTAGAAGCAGCCCTAACTGCAAGTGGGTTGATACTATTTTCAGCCAGTCCGCTGGGCACTCTACTCCCTGCATAACTGAAGGAAAAGAAGAAGTTCTTTTTTTAGACAGTGAGTTTCTTATTTGCCCAGATTTAAAATGGGACAGAAAGACCGCTGAATCACTCTACTTGCTTGTTCTGCTAAAAGACCCAGCAATATATACAATACGAGAGCTACGGCAGGAGCACATTCCTCTCCTTGAAAGAATCCAAGCAAGCATTCAAAAAGTGCTCAGTACATACGAATACAGAATGGACCAAGTGATGGTATACTTCCACTACTACCCAACCTTCTACAGAGCCCACATTCATGTTTCTTCTATCTCCTCAAACTGGGCAGGAAGATCCATTGGAAGCTCTATACTATTGCATGATGTTATTGAGGGGCTAAAAATCTCCTCATCGTTTTTTAAAGATAAAACAATGGAAATATGTCTTGCAAAGGGCTCTTATCTATACGAAGCGTATTCTAAATAGACATACCAGAAGAAACTATAACTTGTCTTGCAGTTAATACATAGTATTAGTATTAATGTATAATACAGTGTAGTATTTTATGTCATATTTGCTTGTTATTTATATAACTTTGCTAGGTACGCTATTGTCTGGTCTATGCTCTTTTTTTTACAGCAATACATGCGTTAGTCTCTAGTATCTTTCTAATAACACAGAATTCAACAAAATATGTAAATCTTAAAGGCAGTTGGAGTGAGCCAGTTTTTATTTTTAGAATTAAATACTTTTATGTTTAGTAGGCCTGTGCATTTACATTATTTAGTATATTATTATTTGTAATTATTAGTATAAAAACTTTTTGTTATTTATTACAAATAACAGAAAGTTTATAATTGCTTTATAAATTATCACTATAATACGAAGAAATGAAAGGTATCAGTTGCGAGAAATTTTAGACGAGGAAATCAGCCTTTTAACAATTACGTTTGTTCACGTGGGCCACAAATTATAAATCATGCATGAGTTTAGTTACATGGGGTTGTTCCAACTTTCGAAATATAAATGGGCCCAAGTAACTTTAGGAATCGAACCCAAGCCTTCTAAATTTATTAGACGTTCTGCCACTAAACTAAGTTACCCGAATATAATTTTAAATTCGGGCTATTGTTCTGGTATACTGAATTGAATTATAACTAGGCGATATACACATAACTCAAATTATAATTATACATCGGGCAAGAAGGAAATAGATTGTGCTGGGTGCTTGTCAATAAATTCTTGTTTGTTAAGTTGGGTTGTTGTGTAGATTGAATTATAAAATGAATTGTTAGCTTGCCGTGTGAGAACAGAAACTATATAATTTTTAGCAACATAATATTATTTATGTAAATGGCCCAATATTTTTTAATTATTATATGGGTATATATGTATGTAAAAGGAAATATGTAGTAAAAATAATAATTATGAGATTTATTGAATAGATTCTTTTTGTAAGGTACTGTCTGCTATGTAATAGGCAAAGTACTCTGTTTTGTACACTGGGGCTTCATCAATTACTGCACACTCTTCATCGAGTGTTCTTGCTATTATTTCGTATCCATTACTGCTTTCTATCTGTAAGAATATTTTCGAAATATCAGTTGTAATTGTCTGCTCAATGAATCGTTGGATCGGCCTTGCACCATATTCTATGCTGTATGACTCGTCTATTATCTTTCTCTTTACATCATCAGATATATTTATGTGCAGCTTATTCTTTTCTAGCCGTTCATTAATTTCATTTAAGTATATTTCAATTATCTCGAAGAGGCCTTCTATGCGCAATGGATTGAATATCTGTATGCCATCAAGCCTATTTATAAACTCGGGCGGGAAGAAATGTTTTACTGCTTCCATGACTTTTTCTTTCTGCATTCCAGCTATGAGAGTTCCAGATCCTAGATTTGAAGTGAGAAGTATCACTGTGTTAGTAAAGTCTACCACCCGACCCTGCCCATCTGTTAGTCTTCCATCATCTAGTACCTGCAGGAATATATTGGAAACTCTTTTATGCGCCTTTTCAATCTCATCAATAAGAACAATACTGTATGGCTTGTTTCGTATTTTCTCTGTTAAGTACCCTCCTGTCTCGTATCCCACGTATCCAGGCGGCGCGCCAATTAGTCTACTTACAGAGTGCTCCTCCATATACTCGCTCATGTCAATACGCACCATTGCTTTTTCATCATCGAATAGCTCATAGGCAAGTGATTTTGCAAGCTGGGTCTTTCCCACACCAGTTGGACCAAGGAATAGGAATGATCCAATTGGTCTGTTTATACGGCCAAATCCTGCTTTGTTCCTTATGATTGCATTTGTTAGGGCCTTTATAGGCTCTTCCTGCCCTATCACTCTTTTTGCAAGCCTGGACTCTAATTCAAGCAATCTTTTGTTTTCCATTAGTGTAAGTCTTTTTGCAGGAATTCCTGTAATGCTGGATACCATTTCAGCAATGTTTTCTGGCCGTATGCAGACCTGCTCGTTTGTCTTTTCTAGTTCTCTCAGCTCACCCTCAATTTCTGGTATTGCGAATGACTTTATGTCGTATGCGGCTGCAGTGTTTCTTGTTCTCTCTGCCTCTACAAGCCTTATCTTCAACTCCTCTAGCTTTGTCTTAAACTTCTTTCTTTTTAAGATGTGCTCCATTCTTCGTGAGTATTCCTTTTCCATTGGAACAAGCTTGTCTTGCAGATTCTTAATCTTTGTCTCTACTTTCTCCCGCCTCTCCTCAGTCTTTATTGTTGAATCTCTCTTGCTGTCTGATATAATTGCTTCCTTCTCTATCTCTGCTGCCCATATCTTTGATTTTATATTCATTATATCTGAAGGCTCACTTTCCAACGCAACCTTAACAGATGCACAAGCTGCATCCAGCAAGGTTATCGCTGTATCTGGCATGTGCCCGCTTGTTAGGTATCTGTGCCCCATCTGTGCTGCGCATTCTAAAGTTTCATTAAGAATGTTCAGCCCATGGTATGACTCAAACCTTTCTCTCAGCCCCCTCAGTATAGTAACTGTATCCTCAACTGATGGCTCAGACACATTTACAGAAACAAACCTTCTCTCAAATGCCGGGTCTTTCTCAACATACTGCTTGTACTCAATGTATGTTGTGGCGCCTATGCACCTAATCAGCCCAGACGCAAGACCTGGTTTTAGTAGATTGGCGGCATTCATTGCACCCTGCGTCTTCCCCGCACCAAGAACCATGTGTATCTCATCAATGAACAAAATTACCTTCCTGTTTGACTCTTCTGCAGCCTTAATTAGCTTTTTAAGCCTCTCCTCAAACTGCCCATGGTACATTGTTCCTGCCACTAGCGCCCCTAGATCTACACTATATATTGTACACCCAGACAAAGCAGGAGCCTGCCCATTTGCTATTAACTGCGCTAGCCCGTTCACTATCGCTGTCTTTCCTACACCTGGCTCTCCAAGAAGCATTGCATTTGACTTGATCTTTTTGGTCAGTATTTCAAGCACTGCACGAATTTCTTTGTCTCTTCCTATCACAGGGTCAAATAGTCCGTCTCGGGCCTGCTGTATCATGTCAACGGCAAAGTCTTCTATTGCTAGGTCCTCTCTTTCTTTCACATTTTCTATTCTGTCTAATATCTCTTTAAGATTCACTTGATTAAGTATATGCACAATACTCGGCGTCTTTAGTATTCCGTATAATATATGCACCTCCTTTATTGGCGTGCCTTCTTTTTGTGATATCTCCTTTATATGCCCTATGAATATGCCCAGCTCAGCTTCGTTTATTCTTGGCTGTGCATGCCCAAGCGCTTTGCTCTGGCCCTCTATGTAATTCTTTACCGTGTTCTTTATCTCGCTATAACTGTTCTTGATTGCTCTTTTTACTTCTTTGCTGCCCCTATCTAGCAGCGCAGCAAGAACATGCACTGGGTCTAAAGTGTATGATCTTTGCTCCTTCGCTATGATTTCTGCCTTTTGTATAATTTCTGTTAGTTCTTGTGAATTGAGTCCTTGCCCGTATGTCATGCTCTGTTATTTTTTTTATTCTTTTATACTTTTATCCTTCTGGTTTATTCTAGAATATTTCTAATATGGTTCTGGAATTTTCCGGACTTTTCTTTATAGAGCACTAACTATATAGCCTTGAACTAATGCCAAATACGCGCTGTTTAGAAAATACTACGCAGTGTTTTTCTTTATAATTTCGGGTATATCATATTATATATATTTCGGATTGTTTTATTTTGTGCCAGGTGTTATGCCTTCATATATTTTGTAGAAATGTAAAGTGTACGTAGAAAAATCTGTTATAGTTCCACTAGGAATGGGTTTAAAAATTAAAAATAATAAGAAATAGTATAAGAAACACAGAAAGATTATATAAAGAGAAAGAAGTCGATAAAACTGCCAAATAAATCAGTGCCAATAAATTCAGATGGGCTATGAAATAGAATGTCCTTCGGGTTATATTATCAGTATTGAAGTAAAGCTTGCTATACTTTAATACACAATTATTAATATATAATAGTAATATATCAGCACCTAGATGGATATTTTAGATAAACAATTAATCAATCCATATTATTAATGCAAACCAGTATTTGCGCATAGGTAGTAACAAATAATTAATTTTATAGGACAGGTGAGCATATGCAGAAACAGCGGCTAAACATTATTTAATTTTATAAAAGCTTAAAATTTTAGACACAAAAGAAGAATTATATGACAGTAAAATGCCCAAAACTAGCAAAAGGAAATAATGACACAGAAAAAGTGCGGTTTGTTTTTCCAGATGAAATATTCTCTGTGCATACTGGAAAAGAAATGCTTGTGGTTTTGCTGAATGGAAAAGTATTCAAAAAACAAGAGCGCACAGCAGAAATAACAGAAATCCCAGAAGACAAGAGATATGTTGAAATATTTGATTTGAAGGAAGTTATCAAACACACAGAAACAATAGACAAGAAAGTATATATAATTACGCCCACCACACTTTATAGAACAAGCATTTCAGGTGAACAGGAAAAAGAGAGCACTCTTTATACACTACACAAAGACGATTTCTCCAAAACATGTGCGTTTTCAATAGCTGAAGACGAAAGTATGATGGTGTATGGCGATTATGAAGGAAAAATTACTGTAAAACAGGAAGACAGCCAGTATGACTACACCGAGCACGAAGATGCAATTGTTGACATCGTAATACTTAAAAGAGTAATATTCACAGCAAGTGAGGACGGAATGCTTCTTAAAACAAAAATAGGAGAAACTGAGCCAAAAGATGCATATGAAATAGGAAAGCCAATCCGATACTTAGGCAAGTTAGATAATAAAATGGTTATTTTAGATGCATATGGAACTCCATATGTTCTAAGCAAAGCCATAAACGACTTAAAAAAAGAAAAAAAGCTGATAAGAAAGATAACAGATGTGCAAAAAATACATAATTCTCTGTATGTGTCACACAACAACGAGTACTATAGAATAACAACGTACAAATCTGCTACTAGAATACAGATACCTGCCAAAAGAATAGATGGCCTTTTTGTTTATAAAAACCAACTATACTTTTATGCAGGAGAGGAGGTCTCCGGCTGGGAAGTGAAAAAGCCAACAGAGCTCGAGGAGTTTTTTGAAGATTTATAAGAAAAAAGTGCTATAAAACATGCCTAGGTATAAATAAATCATACACAACATCATAATCTACTTAAAATCATCTTTAAACAGCGAGAAACTGCATGAAGATATACATAATATTTATCTAAGAATCAAGTAACAAATTTAATAAAAATAGTATTATACAGTGAATATTTGTTATGTAATTAAGTTAACGAATGTTTATGGCTATTCTAGCGGCCTTCTAAGAATTACATGTGTATTGATATAAAATTAGTATTTATGGTTATTAATCTTATAAATGTTCATTTAAACCCCTAAACTTGGTATACTTTAAAATATAAACTCTTCACGCTACCAATTAAAGAATATATATATTTACTATTAGAATAAAAATACTTAAAAAATTATTTAGAACTACATCTATAATTAGGCCGGTTATAAATAAATCTGCATTTAATGTTATACAAACAATGGTAGACATTATGTAACAAGTGATTATTAATTTTAAAAAATCAGTGATTTAAGTCTAATTGTATGATACTATCATTCTTAAGAATATTTCGAGATATAATAAAACTATACCTACTATATTTTTATAATATATCTCATGAAAAAGCATTCCTAAAAATAGAATAGCCCCACATGGAAGCACTGTATTTTTAACTAACTTTTTAATATTAGAAAAGTTCTCTCGAGTATCTTCTTTAGTATGCTCTATACACAATATATCTGTGCATGGTGCATAATTATCATTCGCTGTAGAATTCACTTGGGTGGTTTTTAAATTATTTGAGTCTATTGTTGTATGCCAGCTGCTTAAAGTTTTGGATATGTCAAAATTATCATGATTCATAGTAGCATATCCATTTGGGCTGTTGTCAAGTGTAGATTCAATAATAGCAGAATTATCTATACAGGGCACCTTTGCATTCGGAGAATTACTACAATTTTTAGATGTATAGTTGTTGTATATATGCGAGTATGCGGAGGTATTGGTATTTATTGAGATAGTTAACCATTGGTTTTCGGGATTGGAATTGGAAGTATCTTCAAAATATGCAGAATCCTCAACACTGGAGGTGAAATATTGGGTAAAAAAATCTGCTGTTTTTTCTTGGTCTATATAATCAATAGTAATATCCTTTGAGGTCGTATCTTTATCTTTATCTTCGGCAGATAGTATTTTATGCTGAGAAAAAGGATAAATCTGCATGTACGAATTGCTTAGAGATGGAGTATTAGAATATGAAGGCATATCACTACAGCATTTTTTGAATGGGATATTAGAATACCATGGGCGGCCTATTCCTGTTGTTGAACCATCTGGCTTTTCATATGGTAGAATTTTTATATGTTTGTTTTGTTTACATATTTTATTAGTTATATGTTTTTTTTTCATTGTGGTTAAATGTTGTTTATATGTAAAAAAATAAATAATTATATTTGTTATATGATAAAACTGATATTAATTTTGTATACTAAGACTAATATTAGTATCGTAATACATGAGTTATCTAAATGTTTACATGAACATGGCAGTGTCAATTAAATCATAAATATTTGTTGACACAATATGTCAATATAAATTAAATTGATCATACGGTCTATAAATACGTATGCAAAATTTAATAAACATTAAAGTATCTTAATGACTTTTTCTAAGAAATCAACTTTCTACATTAATAGTTAAACTATACAGTTTATGGTTAGTTTTCTACAATTCTTCTATTTTATAAATAGAGTGCTATTTTAATACATTTATACAACTATATTACAGATACTCCTTCTATTTTGAATTTAAACCAAACACACCACACTGCAATAACTAATTCAATAAAAGTGCTTTATTTGATGTTTAAAATATAATTGTTTGTTAAGTGGTTATTAATTGGTATAGCTTTCTAGTGTGTGGATGTATTGCTTTAAGAGTTTTTACAAATTATTTTTAATGTCTTGTTTCTATGTAAGTAATAAATAGTTAAATAATTTAGCAAAGTTAAATTATAAACTAGCATATAATATAATAAACTGTGCTTATATTGCATGTGCATACCTAGCCCACTGCACTTTATTCTCTTTTTGTTCTATTACTACTATGCACAGCTATACACTGACTAATTATACTATAATTATACTTTTCTCATTTTTTTCTGACGGGATATTTTTTAAATTTTATTCCTGAAATATAGGATTGACGAAGTGATGGATGAAGGAAGAACTTAAGGAACAAGGGGGCCACAAGCCGGCTGGCCCCCACACCGAACACGTAGCCAACCAATCTGGCCACAGGTGATTTTGTTTCGGACTGACCCACAGGGCTGAGTGTTTCCAGGCCAAACAATGTATTTGTCTGTGGCTGAGAAGTCTCTCGCCCTGTGGATAAAATTTAAAATTCCTTCTCTATTTATACCCCACATATTTCCCACTTCCTCTTTGGGACGCAATTTTTCCCTTTAAGGTAAGTATACCCCTGCAACCCGACATAACCCGAATATTTGGGCCAATTTCTGGGCATTTTCCTCACTTTTCATACCCCTGCAGCAGAGTTTTTTGTCAGGTTATTTCTGCAAAGGGGCTCTTCAAAGAAGGCCAAGAATATATAGTATGCGAGGTGGGCAGGAATAAATGGAGGAGGTGGTTGGTGAGGACGTGTGCGTATAATATACAAACTTGTGTGGGTGGGTGCAAATATGTCATTATTAACTATGAGTTCGGGTGGTGTGGGTATCTATAATTCTAGTATGGGATGGAAGAGAGTGGCAGGCGTGTTATATTAGTGTGAATTGACTAGGTATACAATTGTTATAGGATTATAGGATTATTGTATTAAATATAGTAGTAATAGAAATAAAAGTATAAAGGAAGAAGAGAAATAAGAAAGAAAGAAAGAGTTAAAATAGTGAGAAAAGGAAGAAGATTCTCATTTTAATAGTCAAATAATAGAAAAATAAAAAGAATATGCAATTTAACATTAATATAGATATAATAATTAATATAATATATTAGCATATTATGTACTGTTTATGGCGATCTATCTGTTTATAGGTGGTTTTGTAAAATTTGCCCTTTAGGTCTATTTTTGCTTCTATGTAAATAGATATACGTATGTGCTGTTTTATGTGTATAATGGAGTCTGTCCTCTTACTATGACATTCATATTATTATTTTGTGTTTTTTCTATTTTTAGAATTAAATTGGTATATAAGGAATTATTCCACAGAATGAATAGACATCTTTTATATTTTACGATATTAAATATTAAAACATTAAATAAAACAACTCAGTTATTATATGCACAGCAAAAAACATAAGAACATGCCAAAAAAACAGAAGGACTGGGCCCAAAGCAAATTGAAGGGCGAAACATCTAGAAGCACTAGAAGTATAGTTGATTTCTTAGAAAAAGTCATTAAGATACTTTAATGTTTATTAAATTTTGTATACGTATTTATAGACCGTATGATCAATTTAATTTATATTGACACAATATGTCAACAAATATTTATGATTTAATTGACACTTCCATGTTCATGTAAACATTTAGATAACTCATGTATTACGATACTAATATTAGTCTTAGTATACAAAAAGTATTATTGAAATATTTGGTATAAACTAAATGATTTATTTATTACATATCTTATGATACTGTTCCATTGTCTATCCCTTCCACCAAAACTGGCTTTCCTTGTATTTCTGTTTCTAGGCCATTGTAAACCAATTTCCCTCCTTTTATAGAAACCCGCTCAAAAAAGACCTCAAGAGTTCTTCTAGACGCATCGCCTGTTTTAATAGAGAAGGGAACTAGTTTGTTAAGTGGATAGTTCAGCAGACCCAGTCTATCTCCATTACTCTCGGTAAATATCACAGATCCATTGTTTTCTTCTTGGCTCTTTCCAAATAAAATCATTCCAAATGATTTGGTTCCTTTAAAGGAAACTGATTTTAGGTTTACAGTAAACAAACAGCACGCATCAAGAAGTCGGCTTTTTTCAAACTTTCCCTTTAAACCACTTACTATTGTCCTTTTCTCTGTCTTAAAATCAACATTCTCTATGAAAAGAGTATCTGCCTCTGGATGGTCCATAATTGACTCAATCTTTCCAGAAAGGATCACCAGCTTGTAGAAATCGGCAATTACTCTGACCATATTTCTTTCTACAAATATTTCTCCAGTCTCTCTGCAGTACACTTTCTGGTATCTTTCATGTATATCTGCTAGCTTGTCTACTAGGTGGTCTCCAACTTTGTTTAGAATTTGTCCCTCAAAAAGCCACTTTCTTATTTTTGATATGGCAAGGATGTTGTCTATTCTTTCTTCTGGGCCGCTTGCCACATATGCTAGCATCTGCTGCGGTCTAAGCCCAATTACACTGGATATGCTGCTAATTGTTTCCTCATCAATATTTTTCTCTCGGAATAAATGCGCTATGCATCTGGCCGGGCCCTTTATTTTCTTTCCATCAGTGTCTGTGAGAATTGTATCTAGCTCAGGAACTATTTCAACATCAATTTTTACGAACTTCGTTATTATGTGAATGTAAGAATGTTCTGCTGCCAATTTTAATTTTGGGAAAGTCTCTTCGCACGCTGCGCTTTGCTGCATGGAGGACAAATAATTTATTTTTTTATTTTTGAATAATTGTACTGCGGTTTCCAGTATTCTAAGAAGTAATCAGTAACAGCCCAAACTAATAAACCAAATAATACAAAGGATATAAATAATTTATTATTATTTTTATTTATAAAGCAAAATACAAAGCAAAAACAATCTTTAATTGACAGCATCAGGAAAAAAGATATCAGAATCGATTTAAAGTTAACATCAGTATATATTTGATGAAAAATAGGAGATTTATTTGAACAAATAGATAAATATAGAAAAAAATTCGAAAATTATGAAGACATTCAGCAAGAACTTAACTATAAAGCTTATTTTGACTATTACACATATGGGACTGCTATATATAATAATGTTTATGGAGAAAGGAAAATGGTACTATAGTTTGATTGCACTTATAGTAGGCACATTTGCCTTTAAAAGTGTTGCCATTGCAGGCGCAGCAGTTCTTTCTGCCAATTTCGTAAGATACTCTAGTTCTATGACCTCTCTGCCCATGATAGGGATAGTTGCTTCTTCTATATCGGATACAATGAAGGATATGCGCATAGATAATGAAAACCCAATTACATTAGAAGGAAATGTGAAGGTGATTGAAGAAAATTCAATGGTTTGTGTAAATAAAGATAGAAATGCAGCTCAAATGATTACAGAAAGCACAGAGCCACAAGAAAGCAAAGAAGCCCTGGAAAGCAGAAAAATAACTAAAAATCCAGAAAAGTCGCCAATTCAAAATAGTAGCAGCACAAAGAAAAAAGCATGTCTGAAACAAGAGCACAGCGATTTATTGAAGAATTTTAATGAGCAATATTCAAATATTGATGATATAAATAAGTTCTTTAGAAAATATTTTTATTATATGCTAAAAAATGCCTATAAAGCAAAAAAGAATCTAGTAGAAGGCGGAGAGGATGAAAAATATTATGGCGAGTTAGAAAATACAAATGAAAGTGACGATGAAGTTGATAATGTAAGTGATGATGAAAAATTGCTCTATAACAATGAAAGTGGCAGTGGAACAGACTCAAAAAGTCAGAAGAGCCATTTATCTGTTGGTTCTAAAGAGGATAGTGGTTCAACAAGTTATTCAGATTGGGAGAATGAACATGTGGATGAAAAAAAGCCGGCCACTCCTCCCCCGGCAGATGGGTTGATTGACTATATAATATCCTTTTTTAGCGGTTAATAAAAAGCGAAGACAAAATGATTTTTTTATGGAGTTTAACAGTATTTAGGAAGAATTGAAAATAAACTTAGTTAGAAAAAGAAGTGTAAAAGCAAAAAAATTTTAATATATGTGATTGTTTTAAAAGATATTGATTTTTGGGCTATCCAGAAAAACAAAAGGATTCTATTTATACTCTTGCTACTTGAAATTCGTAACTGATAAAAATGCTTTTATGTTTGCATAATTGTCGGTGCTTATAATACCCTAACTACAACAGCATACCTGAAAATCTGAAATAATGCTTGTATACAAAAACAACTTCATTCAATAGTTTCTTACTGTTTATTGACAGCGAATCGTTCATTAAGACAATGAAATTGCACACATATTATTTAAGAGCGAAAGTCAACATATATAGCATACATAAAACCATATAAGCATTTTAAAATGAGTAGTGATTCAATAAATTGAATGGATTGCATCCTGTTTATAGTTTATACTCTTTCTCATATGAAAAAAGATTCTACGTATGCGTATATGAATATGATAAGACCAAAACACAGTGCTAAACAAGCAGGCGCAGGCTAGAAGGGTATATATTAAATAGATATAATATTTTAAAAACTTCATGCTAATTTATATAGTAATATACTAACGCCGGACAGATTCTGGAGAGATTTCTTCTATAACTAACATATTCATTGAGTTGGCATTCTTAGATATTTTATTTTAGAGACTCTGTGTTATGCCAATATTAGAGCATTTTAAGAACTTTCATCTGAAAATAGTTTGGATATGCATTCTCTCATATGGTTATTGTTTTTATATCGAATTATTCTGCATTCTTCCAATGGATCTTTCAAGGTAGGAGTTGTTTCATGCGCCAGCACTGTTAGCCCGCTTTGCAAATAGTCTACTATTTTTAATGGAAAGTCAAATCTACACTCATGCGTAGATATGCCAAAATCAACAACTGAAAGAAGATCCAAATAGTCCGTGTAGTCCAGAAATAGATGGACAATCTGGACGCTGCTTTTTTCCAATGATATCTTTTCTTTTGTTGTTACAAACAAAATGCCACCAGATGGAATTAATATGCGGCTTACTTCTTTTAGCAGCTTTTCAATGTTCTCTTCCTTCGAACAGCTTGTGCTGCAGACCCCCATGCGCATAGACATATTGATGCCAGACAGAACATCTTTATATTCAGGATATTTTTTAGCCAAAAATGTAAATAGTTCTCTTCTTGTTTTACTTTTTGGAAAGATCATTTCATCTGATTTTTTATAGATGTTTTGCCGGATCTCTATGTCTGTCAAAAGATGCAGAGACCCAATGCGATGATTTATAAAATATTTGTGCATGCTAGGTGTGACACAAATGTTCTCTACTCTTCTAGCAACTAAAATATCAAATTTTTCCATCCACCCTGTGGCTATTCTGTGCCAATCTACTATGGCCCGAATACCAAGCAACTTTGCAAATAGAACAGGAACTACAAGAGTCAGCGTAGGAGGAGCAACAAATATAACAGTGCCCCATGGGCTATAAAATATATCTTCTCTAATAGAAGCTCGCCGCTGGGTGCCATATATATGCATTTTATATCTATACAGGTGTATAAGACTTATGGCTGTTATGTAAATATATTTGATCATAAGAAATAGCCCTTTAAGAAGAAATGGCTTGTTTTTGCATATAATATTTTCAACATAAGAAATATTTAACAGCTTTTCTGGTGACTCAGAGTGGGATCTATATCCTCGATATGATACTATATTAACTGCGCGCTGATTTTTGCTTACATACTTTGCAATTCCTAAAGTACGCCCTGATTGATCAATTGGTGCTAGATTTATAATCAACATGCCTTATTTAAATATTTTCATTCGATTAGTAATTAAAATATTCTAAATGGAAAACAAATGCTGTCTAATAGTGCTTGATGGCTGGGGGTATAACGAAGCCGAGTCTCCAGACATAATAGATGGGGTGCTGCTGGCTAACCCCAAAACTATGCGATCCCTTTGTAACACGTACTACAGTACACTATTGTATGCGCATGGTGCGTATGTTGGTCTTTTATCAGATAATGAAATGGGTAATTCAGAAGTAGGGCATTTAACACTGGGATCAGGCCGAGTGATAGTTCAAGACAGTGTAAGGATCAGAAACACACTGGCAGGAGATTCTTCATCAATTGCTGCCAAGCTGTTTCCTAGTGACATAGACTCTGTCTATATATTTGGCATTCTATCAGATGGTGGGATACATGGGCATTGGCACAATATTCGAGACATAGCTATAATTGCATCTAAGCATTGTAAGAAAGTATACGTTCACAGTGTATCAGATGGAAGAGACACACAGCCAGAGATGTATCTAAAATATCTTGATGCATTTATAGAAAGCGTTCCAGATAATGTTTGGATAGTTTCTGTTTCGGGGAGATTCTATGCAATGGACAGAGACAAGAGAAATGAGCGAACTGATGCATACTTTAATGCAATAACTACTTCAAATACGAATGGTAGTGCCGAAAATATAGATAGAGAAAAGTGCATAGAAGGAATAAGAGCACACATTGCCAGCTCATACTCGCAAGGAGTGTCAGATGAGTTTATAGAGCCTGTGTGTTTTGCTGGTTGGATAGAAAGCACGTTTCCTGTTATTATAACAAATTTCCGTGCAGACAGGATTAGACAAATATACAGCAAATTCAGCCAATACACAGCAACATACACAATGACAAGGCTGTACAACGACCAAGATGCATCGAGAGTATTGTTTGAGCGGCCTTCTATAAGCGATGCTCTTGGGGACATTATTGAAGAAAAAGGAATGCGGCAGGTAAGAATTGCAGAGAGCGAAAAGCAAGCACATGTAACCTTTTTCTTTGATGGTGGAAAGGACAAAAGCAGAAAAAATCAGCAAATAATTATTCACCCCAGTAAGAAGGTTTCTACATTTGATTTGGCGCCAGAAATGGAGGCTTCTTTGGTGTCACAGTCCATTCAGGATAGTATGGCAGAAGGAATTGACTTTATTCTAGCCAATTTTGCTAACTGTGATATGGTAGGCCATACTGGATTAGTTGAGCCAACTGTGGCTGCAGTAAAATCTGTAGATGAACAGATACATAATATATATACAGCAGCAAAAAAATATAATTACAATCTAATAATAACTGCTGATCACGGAAATGCAGAAATAATGAAGAATAAAGAAGGTGTGGTTAAATCACACAGCAGAAACAGAGTGCCACTTATAGTTATACAAAACACCCTGTTCCAAGACACTCTAGTCACCACTGGAGACGACTTTGTTTTTAAATCAAGCCATAATTATTCCCTAAAGGATGTGGCACCAACCATACTAGACATTATGCAGATAGAAAAGCCAGATTCTATGACTGGGCAGTCTTTGATAGCCAGTTTGCACACAAATTCAGATAAACTTGACGAACATTGTACAAAATAGAGCTTCAGCAAAATAAACATTTTTATAAGAATGCTTAACATAGGCTAGGCTAAAAATAAATGACATTGTTAAGAATATTAAAATTTTTAGAATGGAGAGTACTGCAGAAGATATAATTCAGGGAGTAATTCCATTACCTAGCGTATATTTAGAAAAAATGCTTACAGATCCACCAAGAAGAAATAAGAACGCTTTGTTTGATGGGCTAGTTGCATCTTCTAAAATCATTTCTTCTTTGGTCCAGTCAATCCCCATGCCATGGGAGGGTGACAGAGCGCTTACATGTGTATATACAACAGATGGAATAATATTGGACTGTAGCTGGAAGAAGTCAGAAGACAGTATAAATTATAAGTGCAAATGGCTTTACACTCTGCATGGGTGCGCATTTCGCATTACATATCCAGTTAAAACAAGAAATTATACGAATAAAGAGTACAAAGAGCTAAGGAAGAAGTATCCTATAATAAAAATATCACAAAAGAGGAGCAAAGAAAGCTTGTTCCCAATTTTGTACAACAGTGCAAGAAAAGTGCTTAAAGACAGGAAAAGTGCAAATGATAACCTATTTAAAGAAGATACTGAAACAAAAAGAAGACCTATGTCCAGAGAAAGCATCAATGTTCTACTAGTTAAAGCGCAAAAAGAAATAAAAAAACAAGAAAAGAGAGTGATACAAGATAAATCAGAAGTAAAATCCCAAAATAAAAAAGACTCTAGGTATATACCGCCAAAGAAAGAGTTTAAAAGCGTAATGGAGTGGACCAAGTTTGCCAGGCTATATTTGTCTCAAGGCAGGAGAATGCTAAGTTATGTAATTGAGGAAAGAAAACTAAAGCACTTACAAGTATCAGATGCATATACACTAGATGCATCAAGGACGCTCAGCACAAAAGACAAAAAGAAAAGCCGCTTGGGACAGTCATTTCATGTTATACAGGAGCTCTTTAAATTTTTAGCAAGAATAGTAGCCATAGTAGAGAAAAAGAAGAAAGGAGAGATTTCGCAAGAAGAGTCAATGAAAATGCTTTTCAAAGAATTCACACACGTTGGAACAACAACCGCCATATACAGGTATAAGTATTCTACAATTAGACAGATATCAGAAACATCAAAGATGGCAAAATTGTTAAATGTCTGCACAGAAAAAACAAAAGCTCCGTACAACTTAATGTGGTGTGAGCCATGGCGGGTTTGGGCGCTTTTTCTTCTAGGATGTACTCCTTTGCTCTCTCAGCGCCTAGCAGAGTATGTGCAGCGAAGGAGAGAAGGAAGGCAGAGAAGAAAAAAAAGTGTAACCAAACAAAGAATTAAATCAGCGAGGGACATATGTTTTAAAAAAGGAATATTTGAAAGCATTTTAAAAATAATAGAGCCACAAAAGATAAATTTACAGATAATCAAAAACACGTTAAAAAATGCCTGGAAGTGCTGGAAAAAAGAAGAAAGCCATGAAGAATATATAAAAGAACAGATTACGAGCAAAAGTCTTTCATCACTGAAAAGTGAAGATGTATATAAAATACAGGACCTTTTAATAAAACAGATAGAAAGCCTGGGGATTGTTTGGTATAAAGAAACAGTGCAGGAATGGAACAAGTATGTTAACTGCAGAATGTCCAACAAGAAAGAGATAAAAAAGATAAGGGCCCGGGTTCTTCGCATGTCAATGATGTTAAACAAGAGAGCACAGAAATTTGCGCTAGAAAAGGAATTCTCTGGAGAATGCAGTTCTGTTCCCTGTCTATTTCCTAACGAGGAAGCAGGGCGTGTTAATCTTCTTTCACTTGGCCTATATTCAGCAGATATCATGCAGGACATTCTGTTTTTATCGTTGAACAGGCTTCTTAGCACATACAAAAGACATTTAAGCCAGGAGGAAAAAAGAGAAATGGAGTACATCAAAACATCTATGAACTCACTTCCAGAAACACTCGCTCGTATCATTAAAAGACTAACAAAGCATAAAGAAAGTGCTCCAATAGTTATAAAGTACACAGCGAGCGATCTTACGTACATGTACTTAATTGAAGAAAAGACGGCGGACTCGTTTTTAGAGCATCTTATGGCATACCACTTGCACAAAAACAATCTTCTGGTGCACAAAACGCTTCCTTTAGACACTGAGCCGCTGCCTGTTACTTTGTATAAATACGCAGAGAGTATGCGGGAAATAATAGAAAAGCAGCACGAATTAGAGGAAAAACTGGGAAGAGCAGAGTCTCTCTATTTTTCATCTATTGATCTAACAAATGCATCCAGAGAGATAGACAGAATATCGCTTTCTAACTGTATTAGTGATATATGCGATGGTGTTCTAACCAAATATATTATTTCCAAGTGCTCTTCTACACTTACTTATAAGGATATTACTGCAACACAAAGGCTTGGCATATCATGTGGCCTAGAATTCTATTCCACAGTAAATGAGCTTATTCTGCAAAGAATTGACAGAATTCTATGTAAGCTTAAAAACAATATTGTTATGGAATATTTCAGATGTGGAAATATCACATATATTCTTCATACTAAAAGGCTCTTTGATTTTAGTACGCCAGAACTATCTTTGCTAGTAGATCTTCTGGTTCCCTGTGCAAACAATGCTTCCTATTATAGAAATTCTGAATTTCTTAGAGAGCTTTCTCTTCTTGAGGGAAGACTAGAGAGATTGCCAATTCTTTTATTTAATATAGGTAAAAAAGAGCGAAACCAGGATCAAATAAAGCAAGGAAAGCTGGCAGAAATCACTAACAGTGTTAAAATAGATTCTTTCCCAGTTTCTCTAAATGTGGGCGAGTTTTATATTAATCTAACACATACCTCTGCACATCTTCAATCCTCAAAAGAAGCACTGCGGGAACATTTTCATTTAAAAGCACGAAACATATACTATGATATGACAGGAAGCTCTTTTTCTATTGCAGCAGATCGCTGGAATCGCCTTATAGTACAGATCATTTTATTCTTTAGAGAAGCCCTTACAAAGGAGTTTTGGAGAATAATCCAGCGGTATGAAGAAAAGATAAAGAAGAGAATTATGGCCACGGTGAACAGCCGAATGAGAAAAAGATTTTCAAATACTATGTTCTATGCAGGAAAGGAAATTGGAGGGCTTAGTCTGATTTCTTCTCTTGTTTTATTGCAGGCAACTGCTCCATGGAAAGATGAGATTGCTCTATCCAGCGCAGTATACAACAAGATACTTTCTGAGATGGGTAAAGCCTCCTCTGAGAGGATAGCCGACTCTTTGCGCTGTGTAATAAGTTCACTAGAGAAGGCGGGGGTGTACATAAATCAAAGCGGAATACCAAGGGTGCCAACATTTCTCCATAAGCCAGCCCGGTTTAGAGCGGATGCTATGTGGAGGCTTAGAAACTATCATTTGTCTGGAGTCAAAAGATGGACCACTGAAATACACGATGGGTATTGGGTGCCGTGGGAGAGATATAATTCCCTTCTTCTGCGCACAAATGCATACTCTATTGACTCTTCTCCAATACACTTTACAAATACAGACTGCACAGATCCAAAAGCACAAGGAAATCTTCTGCCTTTAGTAGAACAGAAGTGGACTGGCACTCAAAAGCAGTACGAGTCTACTGCAAAAGATCCAAGCATTTCAAAAAGTATAATATGTAATATAGACACCCCAAAAACAGTAATAAAGGCACGATTAAGCGAAGCCTCCAGGCTACCTAATAAGATGTTTATGCTTTGGTGGAGCCCTACTATCAACCGGTGCAAAGTACAAGTAGGCCATCCAATGCGCATTTCGGGCACGCGAATAGATCTTTATGGAAAGCTTTCTTCACTTAGGCTTAGTTACGAAAAGCTTTTTTCTAATGGGCTGTGGGAGAATATCCACCTAGAAATAGCACAGAAACTAGCCCAGTTATTGGAAACTACCACTCTTACGCATGGAGTTCAATCAATCAGCTTAGTGAATCTGAACTCATCTCTCACAGAAACTCTTCTTCCATCTATATTATTTGACATTCCAGATCTGTCTCTATTTAATGGGTGGATTGCTCTTAAACTCCGGTGGAGTGATATTGACACAGATAATATTTCAGACGAATGTGAAAGGTATCTTGAAGAAATGAAAGAATCTGCATCTTCGTACACACACAGCGCACACGGGTGTGTTGTTTTGGTTGATCTAAGAATATGTGAATATCGAGTTGGGATAACAAACAAGGCACTTTCTCATATAGATACTCTTTTGAACAAATCTTTATTGCATCACCTGCCAGATCTTCCCAGCTTGAATCTGCTAAAGTCCAGGATATCTCGACTAGTGGGATATTCTGTGGAGGAAAAAAAGGTGTTTGCTCCTTTAGACATGTTCAAATACTCGCGCGGCACACTTCTGTTGGAAATAAGCAATGAGTCTGCCGTGGGAATAAACATACTAACAGGAGAGATATATAGGCGAAAATACACAGCAGATACTAAATTTGCAACTATTGCTCAGTGGGTTGGGCAAATAGTCACAGCACATAAGATACACCATGTATTCTCACTACCAAGAACATGCACACTCCTAGCAAAGTCTAATATAAATGCTATGTGCATGCCCTGCAATATAAATATAGAGTTAGCCAGTATTCCGTGGGAAATAGGCAATCCTTATAAACACTGGGGGAAATCTGCACCAGCATACTCTCTTATGCGCCGGCTATTTCTTATAGTGCGGCATGTGTCTTTTTTTGGCATGGAGGCACTTGATTTATTCTACAAAACCCTGCCCAGTGAAGAATGGGCTTCTATAGAAAGCAAGCTAGCTATGGAAGTTTGCGAGCGCATAAAAAATGAGAGTAATATCTCTGGCAAAATAGTAGCAGATTCTAACCAAATGAACAATTTTCTTGATAGCATTGCCTTTGGAATAGATATAAAAGAACTGTTTGTTAAGCCTCATGATATAGAAGAGTGGAAAAATATGACAGACTGGAGAAATAGATATAAATTTTCCTGCCAGGATGCAAGTGGCCTAGATGGCCTGTTTATCCCAGCAAACAATCAGAAAGGTACAGAAACACAGCAGTTAGATCAAGCAGATAAAACTCCATCTTTTGCAATTAACCAAGACATACTTTCTACACTAATTCGTATTTCAGACCCGTTAGTTCCGATGGTTGGGTTTATATGCCACAGTTCAGCGTATCCTATGCGATCTATCCTTATTACGCCCCGGCAGTTATTTAGCGCTAGAAACTTCTTTATTTCTCTTTCTAGCAGCGAGCCTTTTGTTTTAAGTGCAATAATCCAAACAAAAACACCTTTTTCAGATGGTATTACATTTACTTATACCGGAATTCCCTTTGCCATGCAATCTGATATTTTAATGCTTTCTCTTGATATTATTCATAACAAGTGCACAGGAAATCTGTGTGAAGTTGACTCTATTGGAGATACGCATTCCTTTAAGTCAGTTAAAGATATTTCGGTGTGCTATACAAAAGAGAAAAGCATGTTTTTAACTGCAGTTGGGTGGAATCAGAATATAGTTAAGCACCCAGCAGACCCTGTACTAATTCCAGAGAGACCGCTCCCCTTCTTTGCCGAAGAGTTTAGAAGGTCTCATTTTATTTAATAAAATACTCGAAAGAATCCATTTGGGTAGATATACCTTATCAATAATAAGTTTATGCCTTATATAGTAGTATAGTGATGTTTACATTTTGTAGTATATTTAACCCACTGGGCTCTTATTATTTTTAATGATAATCTGAAATATAATCTGAAATTAAAATAAAGCAAATAATAAGATATATGTATAAAATGTTGCCGTGCCTAGAAGAGTAAATTAATAAAAGATCATTTATATTCTATTTATGAATATATTTTATATACTTCTAGATGCATTCTGTCTATCTTTTGTATTTAGAGTTATATATTGTCTTATTAAGCAATGTAAGACATAAATAATATTTTATTTTTAATAAATTACAACTAGTTCACAGGCAATACTAAGCTTATTTTTCGGATTATATACTTATTACACTATTTGCTAGATATAAATAAACATATACTATAGGCCCTTTCTACATGTCAGGCTAGTGTATATAATGGTGTATTACAAAGAATAATACTGCAAAGACAACGTAAACAATGCATCTTTAATTCTAAGTAAATATCAGTACCTATACTAAAAATATTTATACTTTATTCTTGCTTTTCTTTTTTTTCTTTTTCTCTTCTTCTTCCTCACTTTCTTGTTTCTCTTCTTTTTCATCCAGTCTAGCTATTTTTATTGTGTTATCCCTTGTGAATGCTACATCAATTGCTAGAATTCCAATAATTACATATTTTAGCCACTTCCAATATCCTGTCCATATGGTCACCATTCCCAACAGAGGGAAAGAGGCATACACTACTGTTCCCATGTGTTTAGAATTTATATATCTGAGGCCTTTTTCTCTATATAAGAAGGTGTCGTTAGACCGGTTGTTATCTCCCTTCGTCATGTAATAGAAGTGATTTGATAACGGGTTCTTAGTGGTTGCCTCACATCCAGCAATTGGGGCTTTTGAATATAATTTGTCTATTACCCTGTGGACTATTGGAATATCTTCCTCTGCTAGCTGGAATACACAAATGTCTCCTGCATAGTACTCACTTCTCATTTTAGCTAAAAGAAGAATGTCTCCTCTGTCAAACCCTGGATACATACTCTCACTCAAAACAACCACAATGGGGGACTTTGTATTACATATGACGGCCACGAGCATCCACACCATGTATGCACTGCAAATCATATAAGAAGCTTGCAGCATCTGCAAAATTGTCTGCCGCATGCCTAGTTTATTGTAGTAGGCAATGTCTTCCTTGCTAAATATTATATCTGACATTGGCACAAGACTCAGTATATCTCCTACTCGCATAACAAATAAAATTTATAATTCTAAACTTATACTTTATATGGAAACAAACTAATTAGACTATGCAATTTCGGGTTATGTCAGGTTTTTCGGGTTATTTTGCTAGCCTTCATGATATTAAGATTGGCGTTTTAAGCGATATGCAATACAGAAGTATTTCATAGACTATGTACGTATTTAAAGCGGGTTAATTATTTTCTCGCGTCTGCGCATTAAATAGGCTAGTTCTTTAGCGTTCCCGGCATGCTCTATTTTTATGTTGATTTATGCTGCTTCTCGTGCTTAGCCATGCAATATTCGGACTATTGCTGTATTTGTACATTTAAGCAATCTTATGTGTGGTAGGGGCCTTGCCAGGTATTTTGTTAATACTACCTATGAATATACTGGTTCTCTTCTAACGTATTCATTATTGAAATATATTTAGCATAGGACTTACTATTTTTTTCGGATGATTACACTGACAAGCACAGAGCTGAACTATCTAGTATACAGATATCTTATAGAAGAAGGATACGTTCACTCGGCATATGTATTTGGGCATGAAACTATGATAGAAGACAATCCATCTGTCCCACAGCTGCAAAGAGATGCGCTTAAGAACTATGTAATAAAGGGAGTAGAAATGGAGTATGTTGAGAAACACTCAAATATGGCAACGGGGATACGGAAGTGCACGTCAAAGTACAGTATATCTACGCCGCACATGTGTATAGAGCAAGAAATAGAAATACATCCTATTTACCTGGACTCCCAGGAGAGTGATGTAAGTCTTTGTGCATGGGCCGAAAATGGGGAAATGGTGACAGGCAGTCAAAACTGTCTTCTGCGCCTATGGAATCTGCCAAATGTAAAAAAGGAGTGGAGGGTAGGAATCAACCAAAACAATGCGCATGGAATAACAGGAGTGGCAATTGAGTCAGACTCGCCCTTTGGGGATTCTACTCGGGCCACTACTGTGGTGGGTGCAACCCATAGTGGAGAGCTATTTGTGACAAAGAATGAAAAGGAGTGGAAGGCTCTGCATGGGCACCGAGGGCCAATTGTGGCTGTATCGCTGAAAGGAGACGAATTACTAACCGGAGGATGGGATGGGCTGTGCAAGAAGTGGACAATAGAAAATAATTCACTTGTAGATGTAAAGACATGGCCACTGCATAAGGGCGCAATCATGGACATTCTTTCTCTGGACCCCGGTATAATTACGTGCAGTGCAGATGGAACTCTTTCCTGCATAAACAAGTACCCTTCAGATGGCCAAGTAACCAAACTATCTGGGCATGATGGAGAAATAAATTCGATTGTAGAGATGGATGGAAGGATTATTTCCTGTTCTGATGACACAAAATTGAAGATATGGCAGTTTAACAAAAAGGAGCCGCTGAATGTACTGAACGGACACACTCAAGAGGTCTACTCTGTTAGTGTTGCAAAAAATATATTTGCATCCGGGTCATTTGATGCTACTATAGGGATCTGGTCACCAGAGCGCTCAGAGGCACTGAATTTCCTGATTGGGCACGAAAAGCCTATTTATACTGTGGACTTCTCCAAAGACCAAACGCTTCTAGCATCGGGTGGATTGGATCCTGTGGCAAAACTGTGGGATATTCGGTCAAATGAGCTAGTTAAAGAGTTTGACATTGGTGCAGCAATTTACCAAATTAAATTCTCCCCGACAAACAATAGTCTGTTAGTTTGTAGCTCTGACCCCCGCCCGATTATTCTGGACATTCGGAAATAATTTGCATAATAAATGCTATACAGCAAGTTTTCTTTTTCTTCTCTTGCATCAATCTTTATCCACAGTAAGCACGTTCTGTACTCTTCTATATCCAGTTAATAAGTTTTCTATGTATTTTTTCTTTATGTGATAGAACAGTGTGTCTTTAAATTGTGTGTTTTTTCTATTTTCACTTTTATTATAAAACAAACCCATACATAAACAAATCTTTCTGAAAGAAAGTGAACGGGTTTATTTTTATAGTAAAAATGAAAATAGAAAAATATAAAACACACAAAGAGCTAATATAAACAGAAGCCGTGATTTTTGTAAATACTTTGAACATATATAAAGCACTAAGGATCTTTAATTATTGGGGTATTATGCAAAAAGAGCATTAAAATAGAGAACATCTAAAAACACTGTTATTTTATACCAATATAACATGAAAGATGCGATTCAGCACAATAACACTAACATTTCGGGTTATTTCAACACAGGAATAAATACAAATATGCTTAGGCTAGCTGCTAGTTTTACTATAGCTTATATACAATGCAAATACGGATTTACTTTAAAGCTTCCTTATTGGCAATGGAATATGCAGTATACTGCACGCTATTTGAATTTTGAGTATTTAGCATACTATATTATGCATAGAGAAAATTAAAATATATATTTCAGAATTCGGCTAAGCATAATTAAACACAGAGAGTAGTATTTAAAAGAATCCAGAAGAATATAACCCGAAAATTTTCTGACTAAAATATTTCTATGGCAGGAAGACCATCGGCACGAGGAAAAAGGCAGGCTGCAAACCAGGAATCGAGCAGAAACAGCCCAAAAAGAAGAGGAAGAAATGTAAATGCAGAAGAAATCCATAGTGAAAACACATCCCCAAGTGATTATATGGTGGACAGAGAAATAGTGCTTAGCTCTGAAGAAGAGAACAACAATGAAATAGTTTTAAGCTCAGATGAGCCAAGCAGTACTCTAAAGCATAATCAGGCAGATAACTACTCATCAGATGCCAATGAGGGCAATGAGAAGAAGGAGCTTTTGGAAGAAGACCAGGAAGACTTGATTCCAGAGGAGCAAGAAGAAGAGAGCACAAATAGATCGCGCAGAAAGAGAAAATCTGCAGAAAAAGCAACTACCACTACCGCACCAGCAATGAGAAAGGAAGCTGAGAAAAAGAAAGTTGAAAAAAAAGTAAAGGACAGTGCAGACACAACAAAGATTCAGGAGGAGATCCTCAAATTTATAATAGAGAGAAATGAGCCACTGAATGCAATAGAAGTGGGTCTAAACTTTCAAACAGGGCCATATGCTGTAGGACAATCCGCTGTAAAGAAGATTCTTCTGTACCTAACAGAACAGAACCTAATAAGAGAGAAGAAAGCAGGTATAACTTCTGTGTTTCTCCCCATTCACACCAAAGAAGATAATGACACCGACACTACCGAGCTAGATGCAAAGATGGCGAATCTTATAGAGGAAAAGAAGGTGCTGGAAGAAGAGGTAAGTCAGCTGCGGCAAGAGAAAAAGGAGTTGCAAATGTATCCAGCAGACTGTGATTTATTAGATGAGCTAGAAAGTGTGGGAAAAGAGCTTAGTGAAAAGAAGGCCCAGATAAAGAAGTATGCAGCAAATACAGGAACTATAGATCCAAAAGAAAAAAAGAAACTAGAAAAAGCGCTTGAAGATACAATAGCTCTAAAGAAGAAGGTGAAGAAGTACTTCAAGTCTATTCTTGCAGAAATGGCAGAAGGATCAAATATGAAGCCGTGCGCAATACTTGAAAATCTTGGAATAACCTTGCCAGAGAACTAATCAATCAAAGGCCGTCTATTTTGCCAACTAAGCAATTTCAAAAAAAGTCTAATTTAAGAGTATTAAGAGCATATAATCAACAGATTGGCACTAATTAATATAGACGGCATAATTTCGGTTTTCGGGTTATTTCAGATAAACACTAAATATGATGCTTTTTATTAGAGAATTCCTTTCTCTGTCTTATGCTCATCTATATTTCAATTTATGTGGATGCCTATAAATTTAATAAATGGTTAACTATAGGCATCGGGCTCTCTGAGCTTTTTATTTTTATTTATGACTATTTTTATATGTTTAAGCCCATTTATTGCAAATTACAAAATTAATACAGAAAATAATAGCGCAAAACAACCAAAAATTCATATTTTGATTTTTATTTACCAACAGAGAACATTGCATCAAACTTTGTCTCTAGGGCCTTTTCTAGTCTTTGAAAAATGAGTTTATCAAATATTGCATCATCTTTTTCAATTGCTGCAATTGTTTGGACTGGCTTGCTTATTTTTGTGGCAAGGTCCTTTTGCGAAAGTTTTTTTCCCTCTCTGGCCATTCTTACTGCTTTACCAAATCCCTTTTGGAACTTAAGAACTTTCAGTACGCCAGTATCTTCATTGTAGAGAATAGAAGAGGAGACGCCAGAAACAGGCTTTGGCATGCTCTGCGGCTTGACTGTCTTTGTTAGTCTGACAACTCTGTCGTCAAACATGTTTGCTGGTTTAATGTTGGCTTTGGGCGCTTGTCTTGGCATAAAAAAATGTATTACCA
Organism: Nematocida parisii ERTm1; assembly: GCF_000250985.1. Taxonomy (NCBI): domain Eukaryota; kingdom Fungi; phylum Microsporidia; genus Nematocida; species Nematocida parisii. Next base: position 80,100 of record NW_013524653.1, on the reverse strand, counting down.
GACTCACAATAAATAGGGCGCATGGCGCGTAAAGAGCCTTCTAATGATACTTGTGGGCGCTAATGGTATAATGGTAGAACGCAACCCTTCCAAGGTTAAGACCCGGGTTCGATTCCCGGTTAGCGCACTTTTTTACCGTACTTATTTTTTCAAGAATTTTCTCCCATGTCTGTAGAAAACCAAATACTGGCAGCTGCTGAGCTTCCGCCAAAGGAAATGTATGCTGTGCTGTGTGAAATAAAACAGGAAGCTGCGGAGAATAACATAGACTACCTTGCAGCCAAAATATCTGGCAAGTTAAGGCAAGAAAAAATAAGGAAACCCCCGCATCTGCTCTACTCCATGGTGGAGACACTGCGAATAGCTGCTCCATACAATCCGTTTACTCCCGAGATGCTGAGGGATCTTTTTAAGCAGTTAATACAGCGAGGGCCACGGCGCCCAGAGGAGAAAAAGGCATTGGAGATAATTGCATCGTACAGGATGGTCACTCTTGTTTCTGATGTAAAGATAGTTAATGCGCTGGCAGAGCTGGCGCTTTTAAATATTTCTCATGCATGGTCTGGGGACATGCTTCAGTCTATTGTAGAAGAGAAGGAGGAGGATCTAGGAAAAGAGATAAAAGCAAAAATAGTAAAGAGAGTTGCAGAAGGGTCTTCCACGCTGGGTGTTTTTATCAGTAACTATCCGTTATTGTTTATGCCCGCAGTAAATGAACTGATTCTCTCCTCAAAGCGGTCAAAAACAGAGCTGATAAAAAGATTCAACTCCTTGAATAAAGAGGTGATTACGGTAGAACTAATTGAGAAGGCGATAGAAACAAGCCAGGAGAAAAAGGAATTTCTTAAATTTGTAAGGGAGGCTTCGGTGCGGCATGAGGTGATAAAGTATCTGGAGACACTGGAGGAAGACAGATCTGCTTGGGTGCGGTGCGAAATACCGGTTATATTATACAAAAAGGCCCAGAGCCCATTTTACACCACAGCTATAGCCAGAAGCATACGGATTAGCGGAATTTCTGCATGGAAGAAGAGGCTGCAGGATGCATCTGCATCTGTGCGGCAGGATATGCTTCGTGCTGCTGACCAAGAAGACATAATTACGCACTTGCCTGAGCTAATGGAGGATATTATAGAAAGGACCCGAGACATAAGCGTAGAGGTAAGAAAAGAGGCACTTGGCATACTTGCCAAAACATATGCAGGTGAGATGCACAGAGACATGCTTGCATCGTCGGAAGTACCGTGCTTTGTCTGCCGGAAAAAGGAAACAGATGGAATACTTGTAAGCACCCTGCTGTCCATATTTATACAAGACCACGCAGTGCAGCTAGATATGGTAAAAGGATTTTTCAAAAGACTAACAAGCGATGCATTAAAGGTGGAGGACAGAATACCACAGGCAATACTTCTGGAAATATACCAGGCTGTAGTAAAACAGCCAGAAGACATCGAGACTTTGATAGGGTGCGCAGCTGCGCTGAATCTTCTGGGCATTACTCTATCCTATGATAAAGATCCATGCGATGCCCATAAGAAAACGATTGATCTTATAAGAATATCTCTTTCAATAGGCGACACAGATGCAAAAGCGGTTGTGGAGGAGAGATCTCCTCCTTGCTTAGTGGTTATGTTGTGCGAGAAGTATCCCAAAGGACTTATTCCAAAAGAGCTGCTTGTTTTTCTAAAGAGCCTGACAAAAGCTGTGGGCATTGATTTGTTTTGCAGAATTGCGCGTATTATTACAGTGGCACAATACAATACAGGGCTTGGGTGGGGTACACTAGAGGAGTACGCAGAGCACGGAACCCCGAGAGAGTACCTAGAGATAAAGCAAATGTGCACCACCGAAGGAGGCGACTTCTCAATTGATCTATCCAGAGTTGAGGACAGGTCGCTTCTGGCTGGATCAGAGGTAAGCATAGATATCCAGCAACAGGAAAGAAAGCTGAATGAGTGCAACACAAAAATACTATTAATGGTGCAGATGGACCTGCTAGAGTGCTGCATTAGATCTGCTATATTAGAAAGGACCGTTTTTAAGTATCTATTGTCCCAGCCGTACTCTGCCCACACATACTTTGAGAATTCTCTTTTCTTTAAGCAGCGGCTAGCTATAGGAATTAGATCGCATCCAGACACAGAGATTCGGTTGTTATTCTCTGTTATTTCAGTGCTAATCTGTCAGCAAACATCCCTGTCGCTAAACAGTAAAGGAATTTTAAGCGTGCTCTCTTTACTTTGCTGGCTATCCATAGAATATACACACACTAGAACGGTTGAGGTTGTTTTCTCACTATTCCGTGCCAATATCCCTCTGGCGCAGGACTTCTTCTCTTTCTTCATGAATTTGAAGCGGGTGGCCATTGAAGACACCGTCCGGCAGACAGAGCTATACATACTGTCAGAAGATGTGTCTGCTATGCTAGTTAGGGAAACAAGCAAGCTAAACATAAACTCAGCGCAGTACTCAAATGAACTGCCATCTGGATTTTGTGAAGAATTGCGGCTAAGGGGAGGATGGGCAGCCACGCTACTTCTTCTGGATGATGACCGATTCAGTTCTAATTTACTCACTGTTTTCAAGCCCAAAGCTAAATAACTGATATTTTGCAGCCGCATAGCACTAAACAACGTACACGGCATAAACAGTGATTATGATCCAGAACGACAAAAATTGGTGCATAACCGCATTGCCAAATCCAATAAAAAGAATCATGGCTGGCCTATTAAAGATGCTCTTATAAAATGTTTATATATGCGCAGCAATACCCCGAGATTTATACTACATAATTTAGTGAACAATACATTTCTTTCTTATTATTCTCTTATTACTTAACACTTTATTATTATTAGATATATTAATATACAGTATTTCTAGCTTCTACTAATTTCTTACTCTCTGCCAATTCTTCTGTATAAATACTGTTGCTATTATTGCTTTTTATTCATTGCTCTTTTATTGTTATACTTTTTTATTTCAGATGTACTCTGAGCTGACAAAGGATGTGCTAAGTAAAACCGGCGAAGTAATTGTTCTGGGAGAAGTTATAGTTGAAGAAGAAGACCTGCTTCTCCAGGGAAAAGATGGGATAAAAGTGCCTCTGGTATTTACAGATGAAGACGTTTCATTAAAGCATAATTTATCAGACTATGAGGGAGAAAAAGTTCTAATATTCGGAGATGTATCAAATGATTCAATTCAAGTCATTGGCCACAGTTCATTTAAAGTCCCCATCAATGAAGATCTTTTTTCTAATACAATACAAGAAATGCACAAATATCCTGATATTTTTGATAGCAAAGTGTGAATTCTGACGATAAAACTGTACAGCATTCATGACCAATAAATAAAATATTTCTTATATTTTTGTTTTTTGTATATTTATTATGCCTGGCCTTATCTCCATAGCAATGAAACTAGGTTTTATCTAGATATTTAAGAAGGCCCAGGGATATACAAAAAATGGGAGGCAAAGTAAGCTATATTAACAAAACACAATCAGAGCAGAAGGTACTATCGCTGGACATAGGGAAAAAGGGTCTGCAGAAGATACCAGAGGAGGTATTTACATCACCCACGTTAAATTGGTTGATTGTGTCCAATAACCGGATAAGAAGTATTCCCAGCGAAATTCGGCAGATGACAAGTCTTACACGGCTTGCAATGAATGACAACTGGATAGAGACGGTTGCAGAGGAGATGGGGGAAATAACTAATTTAACCTGGGTAGACCTGACTCGAAACAGACTTCGAGACCTGCCGAATACTCTTGCAAATCTGAAGAATGTGGCTGGGCTTGGGCTTAGTGAGAATCGATTTGAAAAGATTCCTGAGTGTGTGTTTGGAATGACTTCATTGTGTAAGTTTGGGTTTTTCAGTAACAAACTACAGGCAATTCCTCCACAGATTGCATTATTAAAAAATCTTACTAAGATAGATTTGAGCAACAATGACATTGTGACTGTGCCCAAGGAAATATGTAAGCTGTCCAGATTGGTGTGGCTTAATCTAAGTAATAACAAAATAAAAGAACTCCCCACAGAAATGGGCAAGCTGTACCTTCTGCAAGAGTTAGGATTGGGCAACAATTCACTTACGCGTCTTCCTGATCTGGGTGCACTAAAGAGACTGACCATACTCCCTGTATATAGAAATCGTTTGGAGGAGCTTGGTTCTTGGGTATGCAAATTAGAAAAAGTGGAAAAGCTAGACTTTAGCAATAACAAGCTGAAGAAAATTCCACCAATGATATTTTCGTTAAAAAAACTAAGATATCTTAATGTAAAGAACAATTTACTTGAAGAGCTAGACGTGAATGTATATCCATGCACTTCGTATCCGCTGGAAATCATAGATTTGAGCGACAACCTGCTTAAGCATATACCGTACAAGTTATTTACACTATTCCCAGCACTTGCAACACTCCGTGCAACAGGAAATCCATATGAAAAAGAACAAATGATTATTCCTCAGTCCTGCCCCACACTTAATCAGTTGTGCAGTGTATATACAATACCTGGTCCTGGAGTGTGGCCGCATAAAGAGTGCGTATTTGCTAAAAATGGAAAGGTGTGTGACATATGCAATAAATGGTTTGCATACGAGCCTCGGGTTGCTCTTAAACCCCAGACATCTTTCGATGGGAGAAAGGTCATGGTAAAAAAGATTCTTTGCTCTTCAAGATGCCAGTTAGGTATCTAACTAATAAATTCACATGACACAATTTAGCTATAGATAGGTTTTAAACTTGTATAATATTTTGTATTTATTTACTTCTTTGTTTTTCCAAGCTGCTTGAATAAGTCATTCATTTTTACAAGAATATTCTTTACTTCAGGATCAACCGACTTATCCTGCCCAGATAACTGCTCTAGCTCATCCTTTCCGAATGAGAATGACATATCGTCAAATGTAACTATCATTGACCTTCTTCTCTTACTAGATGCGTCTGTGCTCTTATCATTCTTTCTTTTTTTCCCCATATCTTTCTCCTTCTTTTCTTGTAGCGCTTTCTTCATTTTTTCTTTTTCCTCTTGCTCTTTCCTTTCTCTTTCTTCTCGCTCTTTCCTTTCTCTTTCTTCTCGCTCTTTCTTCTCCCTTATTTCTTGTAATTCTCTCTCTTTCTTTTCCTGCAGCTCTTTGTTCTTTCTGTCTATGCTTTCTAAGTATGCATTTATACTTATACCATGCACTTCTAAATTATTAGACAGAAATACTTCTATCTTCTGGCTGTACTCCGAGTATAAATTGTGCATAACTTCCTTTCTTTTCGCCATTAGCTTAATTAGAAGATCATCTACTACAAATTGCTCCATGAATAAAAATACTTTTACTCAATTTTGACACAGAATAAATTTATGCTGTAATTTCGGGATATTGGATTTACTTTTCTGGAATAGAGGCTGCATACTTTATTAAATAGTGAAAGTGTTTGCGTTTGTGCTGTATTTAAAGCAGACATCTGGTGCTATTTCAGATATTTCAGGATATTGTTTTAGATTATGACAAAGCTGGATTATTTGTTTGGATATCTTAAATGGTATTGTATTGTAATTGAACAGTTGCATAAATTCTTATTTATTTACGTATTTGAGTAAAAAGATCTAATACCCCAATGGTCACTGATGATACTATACTTATCCCAAGGACCATAGAAACTGTCAGAACAGACAGAGAGAATACTGAGATAAAAGACCCTTTTGAAGATAGTTTAACTATAGAAAGAGACCTTCTTCCTGTCACATAGATTGATAGAAGTGAAGAAGAAAGGCATATAAGTAAGAAAATATGTCTAGAATATGATGGAAGGTACGAGGAAAGAAGGTAGTCTATAGAGCCAATTGATGCCATACACAAAATCAATGATGTGGAAAGATTGGCCACAAATAGAGGGAAGAGTTTTAGAAAATCACTGCCTAATATAACTGATTCGCTACTATTTTTGCTGCTACTTATACTTGAGGAAGCAGACGATCCACTGCTAACAGATAGATTAGCACTTGACGAACTACCTACTGACTGGCTGGGGCGCGAGCTAGAGCTACTGCTTGATGCGCTCTTGCTTGATGAATTCAATAGCTCACTGATGGAAGGCGAGTCACTGATACTTCTGCTTATAGATAGCACTGGCTCAGAAGGCAGGCTGCTAGATTTAGAAGAAACAGAAGAAGACAGATTTCTGCTGCTGCTGCTATTGTTACTGCTACTTCTGCTGCTACTTTCACTTATACCGTTACTACTGTTGCTGTTGCTGCCACTTAAGCTGTTGCTGCCACTTAAGCCACTGCTGCTGTTACTTGATAGGCTAAGTGGGACAGAAGATGAATAGCTATTGCTACTTCCGCTACTTCCACTATTGCTGCTACTTCCAAACAGACTATTGAAAAAGCTAGAAAAGTTGTCGCTGCTAGCATTTGTACTTTTGCTGCTGTTAGAGCTGCTGCCACTCTTATTTGAAGAATGTTCGCTACTGTTTTGCTGGCTGCTGCTTGAGCTACTCTTGCTAGTGCTTAGGCTGTTAGAGCCGCTGCTAATACTAGATGAAAGATTGCTGCTATCATTTTTGCTTGAGCTACTACTGCTACTACTACTGCTAGATGATGAAGACATATGCAACTCGCTGTGGGAGTGACCAAATGTCCAGGAAAAGAAAATAGACAGTATACCAAAGGTTGACCATCCAAACAGAACCACAAATAAAATTGCCGTTCCCATTATACTCACTGAACTGCTAAATTCACTCAGTAATATTTCAATACTCTTCCACAGAATAAAGCATATAGTACATACTGATCCAAATATAAAACTGGATGAAATGAGAGAATGGTGTCTTAAGAAGTGCACATAGCAAGATACAATTTCAAATGCATCTGATTTGCTTGACATATGTATATCATGCGATGAGCTCTTTCTATATATTTCTTTCATAAAGCTTGTTGCAGTGGATACGCGCGATCCAAACACCTTTCGAAGGCAGTGCGTGGCAAATGGATAGCTGTCATCTGAGTGTGTTGGAAAGAAAATTGAGTAGATTATTCTTCTGTCTTCTTTGCTAATGAGTGATTCACTCGCTAGTTCTTCTATTTCAGAAAGTGTTTTGTTATATCTGAAGTAATGGTGCAGAACTTTCTCATTCAAGCTAGCTTGGATGCTTCCTAGGCTAACTGATGAGCTGGGCAAAGATCTGGATGAGCTTCTTCCTGATGATTCTGAGTTTTTTCTTTTTTCAAGCTCTTTCTTCTGTGCGGTTAAATGGCCAGATACTGAAAATATTTCTTCAAGCAGCCGGTTCTTTCTTTCAATTAAGAGTGTTAGCTTTGTCCTTAGCGCTTTCTGTAGATTGCTTGGGTCTTTAGATGATGTTATTTTGTTTAGTTCGCTATACCCATGGTGCAGTAAAATACTTCTCTTCTGTATTTTATTCTCTAGATGTGATAGTTCTTTTATGTATCTGGATAGCTCGCGTATGTATTCTGATGATTCTGGCCTTTTAAGCCTGTTTTGTCGTTTTTCCAAAGATGTTTTGCTCTTGGAAAATACTCTAACCGATTTTGATGTGCTTACTGATGTGTCCATGCGTTTAAGGGGGTGATCTGTTTCTATATTATATAAGGGGGTTATGTGAAATGTACCAATTATAGTCTAGTATGTAATTTGCACCATTCAGTGCATATAATTTGATTGGTGTAAAATAATGAACAAAGATTTGTTTATGTGATGTATTTTTCTGTGCATATAAGAAACTCTTCATACTTTTTAAGCATACCCGAAAATCACATCAACTTAGATACAAACATACTTATCTGGATTTATATAATTTAGGATTTCTATATTTTAAGGAAATATTTTAAACCCTGCACAATGCATTCAATAAAAGAACTACCGAAATTAGACTTACCTTCAAATATAATATTTACTATATCCTTTAAATGCCGACTAGATTATATATTACCCACCAAACTGTAATAGCCCAGATACTACAGTAGAATTGTTCAAACAACTTATAGTTTTTCAATTTATGAAATCTTGTTTTTATGCCCAATTTGCTCACATTATCAACATGTAACTATTGTAGTTTTGTTTAAATGTTTTGTAATAATTTCAGAATATTTTCTTTAAAATTTAAATAGCGTACATCCAAATTGAATTTTAGTGTATATTTCTTTTATTAGAAATAATATTTAACTACTATAAATAATATCCAAATATGCTCACCATCTTAAACATTCCCGAAAGAAAACCACAACAATAATCAAAAGTAACGGGAAATTTAATTAGATTGGTTAGAATTGTATACTCTGGCACAATTGAGCAATAAAAGCACAGAAAACAAACCAATTATATCTCCAGATATAAATAAAACTTACAGTGCATTGGATATGCGCAAATATACAAGATACACACATGTAAATTTTATATAACCTGAAAAATACTTTTCTAATAAATTATACTTCACAAACCCTTTCTAGGCTATTTATGGGCGTTCTCTATATAAAGGAGCATATTTATGCATTTATTAAATAAAACTATCAATAGATCTTCTTTATTCACTAAAAATATATGCTAGTAGTTTTCTTAATGTATTTCCAGCTCCTTTTCCGGCGTTCTTTTCTTATTCTGTGCAGAAAAGCAGCACATTCTCCTGCTTGTGGCCAGAACGTATAACAATACAATTAGTCCTTGGATATAAGTGCTTTTTCTCTCCTTAGAAAATTTAGTGCAAAACTCAAACAGTGAATACATTAAACCATCTGCGAAGTACTGGAACATATTAATGTGCTCTGCCAGCGTGTATAATGCATACGTTGAACTGCCGTTCGATCTAGGACTTATCCCATCTGGAAATACACGCGGAGAGCGTGTAATTTTATGCTCTAAAATAAACTTAAGGTCGCCAGGAGAGTGCACAAGAACATCTACAAATGAACCGCGCACGGCACTTGCTTCTAGTATTTTATTCACATGTTCCTGGATGCATAGACATCCCATCCAGCAGATGCATTCCTTCTTTATCTCCTGTATGTTCCTTTGTGAGTATACAACAACAGGTGCATGCACTGCCTGGCTTGGTTTATCAATAACATGCACTCTATATCCTGGCATTTGGTTGTATAATAGAACACAAAACCACAAAAACATGGGAATAATTGCCTTGGCCATTACTCTCTTTACACCAATTGAATCCTTCATTTATTTTGCAAATATTTCTTATCTAAATTAAACTAAGCAAGATAGACAAATACGTTTGGTTTATTCTATCCAAGTTGGATGGCTGTTTTTATCTATTTTATAGATCATATTAAACACTCTTTCGGCATCTTGTCTGGTGGCACATTCAATTATTCCATTTTCTGTAACACTCACTACGCCAGGATATGTGTGCAAGTGCTCAGTGGTCATCCAGTCCTGGCGGTTGTTAATAATAAACCGGGTAGAAGTGTCTTGCTGCTGTGCAGGCATTGGGCGGCCTCTGTATATTAGCCTTCTTAGCTGCTCAATAACAGAGTGTACATCGCTTGGCAGATCTGTCCTCCTACTGAGTATATCAATAAGTCTTCTCTGTTTTTCTATGGCTCCCTTGTTTGCTCCCATAAATCTTTCCTCTCTGGCAGATAGAGCAGGCCGTTCATCAATTTCCATCATGGGAAGGCCTACAGGCGAGTGCTTGAAGTAGCAGCCAGGCCTTCGGCAGTGGCCGTTGTCACGACACATTCTCTTCTGATACCCAAACAGCCTGTTCACAAACATCTGCGTTCTGTCCTGAAGAATTGGCTGTAATGTGCTTGCTAAATGCTCTTTTACATTTGGAATATTTTCATGTGCCATAGCTTCTATTTTAGAGATTATTTCCTCTGGATTAACATCTGTGTAGTTTCTTATTTCTTTCTTTAAATATATTCTTAAGTTCTTATCCAAATCTGGAATCCTTTCTGGAGTGTATCCAGCGTGTGCACTGCCGCTTCCTTCTGCATAATTTCTATCCATAAAAATGAAATGGATTTTTTTCTAATGACTACCGGGGAAGAAAGACAGCAGAAAGAAAATGTAACAGAACAGATCGTCAGAAACATGCTTAGCAAAGAATCTCTGACTAGGCTCTTAAATATCAAGGCAGTGGACCTAGAGAGGTACTACAAGATAGAAGAATTGCTATACAAAATATACACAACGCAGCGTATATACCAAATAACGGATGAAGAGTTTTTGAATGTAATCAAGCAAACAGAAAAGCCAAAGAAAACCTTTGTATACCGGAGTAGAACTGGGCTAATGGATGAGCTAGACTAACTGTGCACAGTACTATGCGATCACATAGTTATAAATATTTTAGAATTTAGGGATGCAGGTGCATTATTAATAAAGCGAAGAGAATTTCATATAAAAAGAAAGACATGACCAGCAGTGCATGTTTAGTTCCCTCGGAATATTATAATAAATTTCAAGCTCTTATTATTTTTAAAACACTAAGTTATATGCCAGAGGATTTTGGGTTATATGCAATTGCTGGTAAAATTTTTTATGGCAACGAATAATCCAAATAAACTATTGGAGAAATTAGAGTCTAGTTTGAAGGGAGCAAAGTTTAGAGTGCTAAATGAGGTGATGTATAGAAAGAAGGAGAAAGACATAAGCCCGGAGCTATTTAAAAAGTATCACGAGGGGTACAAAGAGCAGGTGGCGAGATGGCCATTTAACCCAGTGGATAAAGTAATAAAGCAACTTATGAATGCAGATGCAACGCACGTAATTGCTGACATGGGGTGCGGGGAAGCACAGATTGCAAAAAGGTTCCAGGAGAGGGAGGTGCATTCCTTTGATTTAGTCAAGCCAGAAAATGACGAGTTTATAACACAGGCCGACATAAGAAACCTCCCTTTAGAGAATGAGACCGTAGATATTGTGGTTTTCTGTCTTTCAATTATGGGAAACAATGCAAGTGAATATATTAAAGAGGCGTACCGAGTATTAAAACCGGGTGGTCTTTTAAAGATAGTTGAGGTCCGAAGTAGATTAAACAAGATAGAACAGTTTGTGCGGCCGGTAACCATGCATGGATTCAGTCTTCTAAATAAGGATTTGGAAAGTAATTTTTTCTGTTTCTTTAACTTTAAAAAAATAACAAAAAAGGTCAAGAATCTGCCTATAATACCGCTAAAGCCATGTTTATACAAAAAAAGGTAGGATATTTCACAGAAACATGCATAAACAAAACTGGCTGATACCCGAAAACATCCATTAAGTATGCACTTTTCTGAGTATATGCCAGTATGACAAGAAATAACTGAAATATATCTAAAGACACACAGATATACTGCAAGGCGCATCCCCAAAAATCTTAAATTAAATAGACATATACATGAAGTATAACCCGAATAAACATTATGTAGGGGTTTAAACCAGTAGTGAATAAATTATATTATACTTTTAGATTATTAATTTCGGGTATTTCTTATATGCATATTTATGAGTTTATGTAGTTTAGAAATCTTAGGTGTGCACAAAAAGATCCCTCTTTCAACTATTCAGCGGCATTATTTAAATAATTTCTGGGGTTTTCTAGTTTCTGGTTATTTCAAGGTCTTATCTTATATTATTGAAATTCTTAGTATAAATATATTTTTTCATTAATTATCGTATATGGCTATTTTATTTACTCAAATAGTAAGACCATCTGACAACCGAATAATTGTGTCAGCAGAGTGCCCATTGTCCAGATACTTTGAAAGCACACACACTAAAGTATTGGATGACATGTCTAGCATACCAGGAAAGTTCCCAAATGAAACACAATTCTGCAGCACGCAGTCTGCCGAGGAGGGGATAATTATATACTTCAAGCAGTTTAAGAGTATAACTATTCTTAGCGCAGTGGAAGTGGGCCTTTCTAAAACCTCTATTTCTTTGTTTTTTGAGAGGCTCAAGGACTTATTTGAAAAGACTTATGGGCTGGACGTACCAAGTGATTTGTCTTACATACGATTTGAGGACGTGATAAAAGAAGAAAGCAAGAAATATAGCAAAGACAGGGGGATGGAAGAAACCTTAGAAACCTTGAAAGAAACCAAAGAGGTATGCATCCAGAATTATACAAATGTCTTACAAAGAGGGCACAAAATAGAGCAGTTAGAAATGCTTGGTCATAAGCTACAAAATATTTCAGAAAAGTTTAGAAAGAAGAGTAGGAAAATGCATGTAGAAGCAGTTGTTATGCAGTATGTATTTTATGCTTCTATTCTTATAATATTGTTCCTGATTCTATATTTCTTTATACGATAGTCATACAGTATAATAAATTGTGCATGAAATATAATTATAGTACCTATAAATTAACCTTTTTATTTACTTGATTTCACTGGTAAAGATTATTGTAAGTTCATTAAAACAGAGAAAGCTTTATTAGAATGTATTTATATGCTATTTTTTTCTGTTATTAATATTATCATACACATTTGTATATGTATTTTTTATTTTCGGGTAATCTGCAGGCATGCATAAAATTGCGCTGCATTAAACTAGAGTATGAATCAGACTGCTACTGGATTTACATTTTATTTATTAAATATACGTGTAGAATTTGCATATTTGAAATTCGGGTTATATTACTGAGGAGTTGTTATCTGGTATGATTAAAACATATGCGATTTTTTAGGTTAATTTAAACTAACTTTGAGCTATTTTCTTCCAATTCTATTTCCATCTCCGTAGATAGACTCATCCTTTTCTTTATTTTTTCTTTCTATTTCTTTATCTGCATCGCTAATTATAACGGTGTCTAGATCAGTGAGTATGTCGGTGTCTTGTGGCTCGTCCATGGATAAAGTGGATGGTTTTAGTGATATTCCTTGTTCTTCCATCATTTTCATCATTCTTTCTCCATACTGCTCTATTGTCATTGTATACGAATTGTCTCTTCTTAGCATATTTTGTATGTCTTCCGTGGTAGTTTGGCCTGTTATTCTTATTGAGTGGTTTGGATTGGTTACTTTATGCACAGAAATCGGCCTTGTCGTACTGCTCTGGGATGTACCATCCAGCGTGTCTTGTGGAAGGTCTAAAATACTCTTTTCTATTTTTATCATTTCAATTCTACTTAGTATTAGCACACATATGTAGACCAGTGCAGTGTTGATGCTTGGCTGATAATTCAGCGCGCTCTTTATCTTCTCTTTCTCTTGCGCTAGATAGATCTTCTCCTCTCTTCCTATTATATAATGAGAGGAAACAGTTTTTTCTATTAAAGTGGCTATTCTATCTGAAAGAGCTATCTCTTTGTTCTTGTTTAGCTCTATCATGGCAGTAAGATACTCTGTGCACTCCTCTATTATCCGGGATATTTCTTCTTTTTTACTTGTATATCCTATGCTCTCCAGCCGCAGTTCTCTGTTCTTTATTCTTAGATAGTCTTGAAGAAGTAGCTCTGGAATGGTATACTCTTCTTTTTTTATGGTGCTAAGTGCCATTTCTATCTCTGCTCCAGACACTTCTTCGTTTAAAATTAACTGCACTATTCCATGAATGTTTTCCATTTTCTGCAAATTTTCTTTTGTATTTATACCCTGCAATAGTCTCCATACTTCGCTATAGCCATATTAGTTCCCTCTATTGCTAATAGACTCAATTTCATTCTTGTTATAGGGGCGGCTTTTCTAACCAATTAGTACACGCCTTTGTCCATTTGTATAATAATTACAGTAATGATTCATGCAGTTCACTTCTATGCAGGGTTATATTAAATAGACAATGTCTGAAGCACTACATACCAGTAATAAAATTTATACACTCGTCATCTATACTGCATGTGCTTAAATACACAGAAAACAACTAGTATGCAGTATAAATAACTAAAAATAAATCAAAACCCTTTTATTTCTTTGTAGCATAAGATTTACTTGCTCATGTAATAATGAGCCATAGTGTGTATAGTAAGTAATACAATAAAAACTGTATATCAATCATAAATATTTAGTATATTATTGATTTTTCTTACTATACGCTGTGATTCTGCCCTACTGCATATTTACACAGAATTTCGAGTTATTTCACTTTTAGCACACTTACTCAGATATTTTATATTCCTATGTAATTATGAAAGGAGTATTGTTATTATTAGAGGATGTGTTTGTTTTTCTCTTTCCTTTGAAGTATTTCAAGGCATGCCGCTCTTATGCAATGTATGCCTACAGTATTTTCGGCATACTACTCTTCATTCTGCACAATGTGTGCGAATATATGCGATGAAATTGGCTCCATAAAGGAAATAACCTGTGTTTTCTGGTTGTTATTGAATGTACCTACCCACAGAAGATTATCCATACAACTAACAAACATTACATTGGCCTCTTCTGGGTCATCCGAGTCATCTTTTACCTTTTGGTACAGACTGATCGAGTATCCATCCTGCTCATCTACAATGTCTCTGATGTAAAGATACTTTGCCCCTCCAATTATTACAGAATCCTTTGGCTTTTTCTTCTGCCAGAGCCGCCTTATTGCGCGCTTGTCAAGGAAGGTATCCGTTGATTCATTTGCAATAACTGATGATTCATATATTAATGCGGCCTGCCTTATTATGCCAGGCATCTTCATGTACGTGTTGAAGTAATCAGACCAATCCATAAATAAAAAAAAGAATGAGACTATTTATTCTGCTGCTTTTCTTCTTAAGACCGATCTTTTAGTTGTAAGCGCCTTATACCCCTGCTGTATTGCATTGACTGACTGTGTGGCATTGCATGTAATGCACTTTTTAAACAGAAGCTTATCTTCTTTTTCTAAAACAGTCTCTAGTGATCCGCATATACCGCATGAGACGTACTGCTTAATGTAATTCCTGACTATTTTCTGTAACTGTGCCTCTGGGAATATTCCCTTAATTACAAGCCTCTCCTCTCCATCTATTGAACAGTTTACTGACAGCTCTACCTCTATGAACTGCCTGAGGTGTGCTACTTCTCTATTAATCACCCTGCAAATTTCAGTTATGTTGATAGAGGTTTTTGTGGCCCCATCTCTTCTAATGGAAATAGGTATTTTTATCTTACTTTCTATTTCTGTGTCTGATGGTTTTAAATACTTCTCTATCCTTGCTAATAGCATCTCATAAGAAAGCGTGTCCACCTGTGCTTTTTCTGTGTTCTCTGGCTTTTCTAAATGGTGTATACCTGCTGCCATCGTATTAAACCCGTCATAATCAAATCCAACCGGCACAAAATCAGAATCACTAGATGTATCTTCGTCTTTCTCTGAGTTTATGTGCATTTTTGATATTTCTTTCTCTAGCGCTGGCTCGCTGTGGTCCTTTGAATTTCCACCCATTAAAAGTTAAGAAATTTCAGCAATGTATATATGGCTTAATCCAAAAAGAATACACAGCACGCAAAATCCCAAGAACAGCAAAATTCTTGTTTTAGTATGGTTGAATGTTCTTCTAAACTTATTGTGCGAGGCCATGACCAGCCTAGTGAGTGTTCTGCAAACATACTGCGTCAAAATAATCGACATAAGAATTAGTGACTGGTACTTCTCGCCGGTTTGTAAGTATGCAATGTTGATGGCAATTGACAGTAGAACAACCAAGCACTCTATGCTGTATGTAATGATCATGTCGATGCTTTCTGTTTTATGCCGGTCTATAAGCTCAACGTGTATTAGTATCAGAATGCATGTTATGTGGGATGAGCATATAGAAATGAATAGACCATGAGGAATTTCCATCCCTATAAATGCCTCGCACACAAACACAACTGTATGTATGAAGCAGACAATTCCTTCAATAACTGGGCAGAGTAAATCAAATACCTCTTTCCAGGAGTGGACATTATAGTCCTTTTCCCTTTCTTTATTATATAAATACCTTTCATACAGTATGTGAAAGAATTCATAATTTTCTGGTATAAGAACAAAACAAAAAATAGAAATGTCTACTAGTATTTCAAACCATCTACTTACAAAAAGGCGCATAATGTACTCCATTGGCTTTTCAAGCACGGACTTTCCCTCAAACTCTTTGCTTATCTGAATATACTTCTCTTTGTCTGACTTTTCTGCCATATGGAACGGCTTTGACTCATCCCCTACTTTAAAAGAGTCGCTTGTGCGCTTTTCTGGTCGCACACTATCAGAGCCATTCGATGCATCTGGGGTTTTTTCTGGATTCGAAGCAAAGTTCTGTATCATTGAAAGTGTTTTATTCTGAGTGACTCATAAAACACGATTGCGCTTAAGGTTCGCATTGCACCAATTATTTTTAATCATAAATATGTAATTTGTAGTTACTTTGACAGCATAAAATCTGTTGAATAGACTTAATACAATAAATAGCTACTTTATTTAAAAGATAAACTCCCCCCATAATTATTTGCTCCGCTTACTTCCCAGGCTTTATCAATAGTTTCTGAATAGAATTTATTCTATCTTAATTAATTGTTTTTGTGTATATTTCCAACTGAATATTTAATTTATGATGTTTTTATGGGTATAGTTCAGTTACTGGTTATTGTTACGTGCAGTATCCCATTTGTAAATAGTAAAATATTAAATAGAAAGGAAATAGAAAAGAAGAGAAGGGATACCCCTCCTAGTAGAAGCAAGTTGTTCAGATATATATTAAGAACATAGTTATATTGATGCACAAAGTTCTTACGTATCATATGGTACAGATACGCATTATACATACAAGTTGCTGTTGCCATTATTATGCATAGCCCAGAAGCACCCTGTAAGAATGCCTTTTGATTGTAGAATGCGTAAATAAGAACTGTTGCCAATGAAGTAGACATAGCTCCCATTATAATCTCAAAAAAACCAGAGTTATCCCATACAAAAATATTGAACGGATTTTCTATATAATAAATGTTTTTTTTAACTTGTTCTTTAATAACTGTATATTCTCCTGCAATACCCATTATCATAGCAATTGCTAGTGCTATGTATATATTAATATTTTCTGTACTATATCCTGCTTTAATATATGACATCCCCTGGTTTATACCTAAGTATGTGAATAGAACCACATTGATGCATGCTAATATGTTTGAAGCGTATATTGCTCTACGAACACCAGAAAGCTTATTTGGAAAAATTCTTGTCTTATCTTCTATGCTACTTGTCATTTATCTTATCGTGCGTGTTTCTATACTTATTTATAATGAGCATTTCATCATTTTGCGATCAGAAAATAAATATTATGGGTCCTTACAAACAAATAGCACTTCTAAATATACAATAAACAATGATTTTAAAAATATTTTACATATAAACCAGTCATCTGCCCCTATGAATAGCATGCCTATATAATTGCAGGATTTTTATGCAAGCAAGTTCAGTTCAGACCAGGTGCACCAAATGTGTCTTATAACTTATCTATTTTTCTTGAGAACTTTTTTTGAATAATAATACTGAAGATAATTATTCTACTGGTATTTAGTTTCTGTGCTATGTATACAGTGCTTAGTGACAATAATATTTATTGTGTGTTTGTATTCAGTTGTTTTTGCCGTGAGTTTGTCATGTGTTTATTGTTGTACATGATTTAAGTTGTCTCTGTGCTGGTGTTTTGTTATTTAACAGCTTCTTTATGTTTTTACTGTTTTTGTATTTTATTTATTTCTTTATTTTATTTTATGTAAAAGTCTTCACATTATATGTACAGTATTATAAAATAAATACAGGCGTAAGTGCTATAAAATACCATATAGAAAAAATAACTAAGAACTATCTGAAAATATTTAACACAGAAGAAGTACTATAAAATTATTATTTCACATACATTACACAGAAACATACACAATAATTAATGCAGTATATGCACAAACACTTTACTATCGATCTGAAATTTAAATTAAGATATATATCACAGGCCCACATTCTTTTTACGCTAGTATTAATATGAAATGTGGTATACTAGTATGTTTTCTATATATAAAGAAAGCATATTAATTATATAACCTGAAATAATTCTATAATTTTAAGAGAAATAAGTTTGTTGAGACTATTTGTGCTCTTTTATTTGATTATTAAATAGAAATTTAGCATAACCATTGGAAGAATCCAATTTTATTTTATCTAATCCCGGTAGAATATTCTTAAGTTAAATAATGTGTCAAACCGCTACAGTACCAACCAGTTCAAAATTAGAATAGAAAGTGCTAGCATTAAGCAATAACCTTTCTTATACCAAAAAAAGACACTAATACTAGCAACACTATTAGTAAAATAATCGATAAAATGCATAATTTTTCTGCCATAGTGCATGATATAATCCTTCTATTCGGGCATCTAGAATAGGCGCGGCTGGGTGAGCATTCGGAGTTCCTAAAACATTCGTTTTCATCTATTGAGCTAATATTCAATTTAAACATAAGTCTTTCCAAATTATCTCCGCGTCTTTCAACATACTTGGTCTTTTCTAAAATAGAGGCATCCATAACATAATTCATCAGTTCGTTGTTGTCCACGCATGCTGAGTATAGAATTGATCTTGGATTGGTGGGTTCTTCCACCACAAAGGAACTGTAAATTTTCTTTTGGGTTAAATACTGTGCATCAATAAATAAATAATTTGGGTCAATATTTGTGTGAACATCTTTTATGCACGATCTAATTGCAGTGAGGTAATCAGCTACAATAGCTATGTTCTTAATTTCTTCATTTGTTAGTCTATGCGATTTGTTATACTTTGAGTTTTCAAAGTATGTTCTAAGAATGTATCTGTACTTCATGACTGTTTCTATAGCAGTATCTATGACAGACTCCCCATTTCCATTTAAATTAAACAGAGTATCTGGATTTTGCAGATGCACTTCATTATACAATAATGGGTTTTCTAAATTTAGCCTAGTCATAAATGCATTCAAGTCTACTTTTAACGAGGCGAATGATGTATCATTTAAAAAGGCTCTTTCATTTAATATTTGGCTGACATATTTAATATACCTAGGATGATTCATTAAGTTATATTCAAGCATGTACGAATACCATGTATTAAATCTTTCCATAAAGCTGTCTATTTCATTAGTTAGAAGAAAATCATGTATTATGTAATATAAGCGATTGAATTCATCGGTCGCATCTGTGCTGTCTAGGATGTATTTTACATACATTTCTGAATCATTTGTAAAGTCTTTTGATTCTATGTACTCCTCAAGTATTCTTCTTACTATGTTCAATATATATTCTTGAATAGGCTCTTCTATACTCGGTGATGGATAAATTCTTAGAAACTCTGGAAGTAAAGTATATAAATGCGTGTAGTATTTGCCTTCTATACCAACAAGACTATTTTTATGCCGATTTTCACTTTCTGCAAGGTGTGTTATCTTATTCTTTATTTTATTAAGCCTATTTCGTATTTTTTCATTTTCTAACTTAGTTTTAATGTATTTTCCCTCTAAACACCTGGTCTTCTGAGCTGTTATATTGGTAATGCACCGGTCTATAAAATTATAAATCTTCATAGAAGAAAAACTGCTTTCGTTCGGTGCTTCTTGTTCTAGCATAGAGCAGTACCCGCTGCTACTTATTCTACTATTGACCATTATTCTTTTAGGGTATGCTAATTTTTTTATTTAATCTTTTTGCGTTATTTCAGGCTATTCAGGATGCTTAGGCATTTGACATAACATAATGGTATCCTACTATAAAGGACCAACCAATTTTATGCAAACAGAAGCGTTTCCTCTTTTCATCAAGTACTGCTGTCTGATATTTAATTCTAGTAATATACACCTATTTTGCCAAAAAAGTACAACAAATCCATTTGGATTGTAGCAATAACAGCGAACATTTCCTTTTAGTTAATTTGTAATAAGTGTTTAAGGCATTTCTGGATAACTCAAGCACAGAATTATTATTGCAGTGAATTTTTATAGAAGGAGTTTAAAAAGAAAGTAAATCGATCTTTAGTACAGTAAAGAATAAAAGAAAAAGTTAAATATGTCTTCAATATCCGTGTTTGATAGAAATTAAACAGAAGAGAATTTATTTCTTATATCATATTGGCAATATCCCAGGAAGTATTAAGCGCAAATGGCCTTGATATTGTAATTTTATCCTTAGTGATCTTAGAAATCTGTATCATATTGGTGGCTCTACAGTCTCTGTAGCATAGGGTCGCCATGGCGTCGCAGAGAATTTTGTGTGCTTCTTCTTCTGGCAGTTCTGTATTGGTGCCTACTCTATCCCGTAGGATGGGGATTGCTAGATGTGCTCCTATTCCAGTGCCAACAACACTATCAAAGTAGAAGTTGCCAAGATGGTCAACAACTCCTAAGAACTTTCCTGATGGGTCAGTTTCATAGGGAAGCAGGGTTGGAGGGGCGGTTTCTTCTATCCCCGCAATGATGTGGGTGTTCATCTCTGGCCTTCCCTTGCATCTTTTTTCGTACATGTAGTTTCTCACCATATTAAAACACTCGCGGGGCCCTAGGAAAACCTCTTTGTCGCCGGGCGGGTTAATTTGGATGCGGAGGCGTTTAATCATCTCTTGGAAGTTGCTGTACTCTCCAGAGGTGCCCAGGAGTATGTTCTTGGAGACAACCCCAACTCTTTCAATGTTCTTGTACTTAGCAAGTGATCCGTATGACAGCTGGGTGTCAGATGCAAGCATAATTCCATTCTTGTACTTTAAGGCCAACACAGTAGTTCCCATTACATATGCCTGCGCGTGCACTTTATCCGGAGAATCTGCAAATGAATACGGCTGTAATTCCTGTTCACTAGCATACATTATTTGCAAAATAAAACTTTATTATTGTATATTAATAGGGAATGAGGCACTGCTGTAGATAGACACATCAATTCCAGAATATTGCCTGTCTTTTGGGTGGTGAATGTGTATTCCGCGGTGGCTTAGAATAAGGTTCTTTTTGGCTAAATACTTCTGCACCTGCTTGTCTACATACGCATTCGTTATACTTCTTAAAATATTTCCAATTAAAACAGGAGCCAGTACTTTGAACAGAAGTTTGTCTCTTCTTTTGAAAAGATATTGGTTCAAACAGACAGTTATTTCTTTCCATTCATTCTCTGACACTCTTGCATATAAAGGAGAGGGAAGAGTCTCCTCAAATGTGGTCAGACTATTTCTTGTTAGTGCTGGTATGTATACAATGCTCATATTATATTTCTCTGTTTTTATTTACAGAATGCTAAGAGTAGATTTCCAGGGAAGCACGCACACAGAGAAGGCTGCAAGCCTAGGAACGACAATTATTGCAGTAAAGTATAAAGACGGCGTGATATTGGGGGCAGACAGCAGAACATCGATGGGGACGTATGTCTCAAACCGAGTCACCAGGAAGATCACAAAGCTTATAGATAATGTATATACATGCCGGTGCGGGTCAGCAGCAGACACGCAGGCAATAGCAGACTATGCAAAGAGAATTATGAACACGGGAATATACTGCCATGGGCAGAAGCCACTTGTAAAGGATGTGGCTGTGGCCATAAAGAAGATTGTATGGGACGCAACTGACCAGGGAGTTACAGCAGGATTTATTGTAGCGGGTGTAGATGAGACTGGCGGGCATGTCTTTACTATTCCGCTGGGTGGTGCGCTGATAGAGCAGAACTGGTCAATTGCAGGGTCCGGGTCTGCGTATATATCTGGGCTAGGGGACAGTACATTCAAAGAGGAAATGACAAAGGAAGAAGCAGTAGAGTTTGTTAAAAAGATGGTTTCTCATGCAATGTACAGAGATAACTCCTCTGGTGGATGCGTGCGCATGATGATTGTGACTGAGGCAGGGACTGAAGAAATAACTATTCTAGGAAACGAAGTAGAGGTCTAAAGAGTATGCACAAAGACAGAAGAATAAATTTAATACTTTACTTTACATAAAATACTATATTGTTGCAATTCTACACAATGTGTTCATATTGCAGACTTTAAATTTATATTTGAAGAGCTTTCTACACTGCATAAGCACCATGAACAGTCTTTATTTAAAATTAAGCATAAATATTCTGGAAGACTAAAAGTATAAATTAAAATATTTTTCATAACCCTTGTAACTTGTGAATGACGATAAAAGCCGCCCCAGTCTGAGTATTGATGAGTGGTAAGATTCTGACACATTTTAAAATTTAACTTCATTTATTAGACAGTTATAAAGCTGTTTATATTTTATTTATTGTCGCGATAGAGTGGTGGGATGCCGCATAATTACTTCTTCTTTTTGTCTGGGCCGCCATCAACTTTAAGTTCTTTTAAAAGCTCCTTTACATACCGAACGAGTTCTATTTTCTGTTCTAGCTTGGCCATTTTGCTAGATATAGACCTGTATCGTGTAACAAGCACACATGCATGGCCTTGCACTTTGCATACTGCTTCTGACTGTGACTGGATTGTAAACGTTTCGTAGAAAATTTCATTTTTTGCCCGGAGGTAGTGCAGAATGTGCTTTTTTATAACTTTGAACTTGCTCTTTGATATTTCGGGCTTAAGATTAAAAGAGATGTGCATTAGCTTATGCGGCGCACGCGTCATGTTTATGATGCTTTTATCGGCAAGCGCTTTATTAAGGAAAGAGATTTTCCCTCCATCAATGGCAAGTACTTCTGTTTTGTACAGGCTTGTCCGGTAGATTACATAGTCTTTTCCATTAATGATCACATCATCCCCTATGTCGTATGGATGTGTAATAACAAAAGACGCGTTCAGGCAGAAGTCTTTGGCAACACCACTCACAAAGAAGTTTAGAATCAAAGCACTGCTCAAAGAAAAGGCGAGAAGCTGTTTAATAGGGAATCCCAGCACAATAAGATATATAATAATGAGGGGAACAATTGTTACAACAGTTGCCAAGTTGTCCAAAACATGCACGAAGTTGTTTAAACTGTCAAAGCTCGTTTGAAGATTCTTTCGGTCATAGTAGAACATACCAAGCGTGTCACGAATTCCTTTTTTAGAAATAGTCTTGCTCTCGCCTACATCAAAGTATAAAAATGCTTGAATTGCGGCCTGCGAGGTTGGAAATATTTCACAGAAATCATCAAATGTAATATAATCCTGATTCTTGGAGCACTTCATAAAAACATCTCTGGCCAGTGCAAGCAGCTCATGCTGAGTGAGCTGATTTTTATCAAAGATGGATGCAGTGAATATGTCACCAACCACTCTGTCAATGTCCCCGCGAACAAACTCCATGCCTGTTGAGTCTACAAGCTCTTCATCCTCCCCGGTCATGCAGCTTACAAAAAAGCATGTGCTAAGGGGCTGCTGTATTTCTTCTGTGTGCTCTTCGTAGCAGTACTCCCGCATTGCATTAACGATCCGATTCTTCACTTCAATGTCCTTTGCTTTCTTTTTAAGGCTTTTAGCAAGAAACCGCTCTCTAAAGAGCTCCATCAGAATACCTTTTCCAATAAATGCAAGAACAGAAAGAAACCCGCACAAAAACATTTTATCGAGAATTTTCTGTGCCCAGGGAATATAGTTATTAAGATAAATCCCAAGAGGAATCATTTCAAAGAACCATGCACCAAAGGTCAGCTCTACCTTTAGTCTTTTGTTGTGCATGATGCGGTTGTCAGTTATATTGTCTCTAATAAGAATATACAATCCGTGTATAATTAACTTAGTAAGAATAAGGAAAAACGTGAGAATAGAGGTAAGGATAAGGATGTGTTTGAATGAGTATCCATAGAATTCACGCAGTCTAACTGGAATAAAGTTAAGCACAAATATCCCAAAGAAACACGTTACAATCAAAGCAGCACCAGCGGGTAAAATTAGTTTGTTAATTTTTTTTGTAATGCTTTTGTGCTTAGGAAGATCATCGATATCATCAAATCCAAAGTCTGCTGTTTCTTCAAACCAGTTGAACTCCTCTTCTTCTTTTTTCTTATCTAAGCTCATGTTTGTTTCCGTAAGTATTTCTTCTGGAGCTTCCGCCTGTGGTGGTGTAGAGTCTCCTTGTGTGTTTTCTTCTTTGTCATTGCTTCCCATATCAAAGTAGTATGCTCGAGTTTTATTCTTTCAAATAAAACCATAGTGTTTCATTCCTAATACATGCATCAAACAAAAACTACTGCACTAATACAATACAGGAATGTTCTATAAACAAAAAAAAGACAGAAAAGCCTTAGAAATACAACAAAGCTGAAATTATAAGCATATTCTGAATGCATTCATGCAAGAAAGAGTACATGTATGCCAATTATAATACGGAATGGGAAAGTATGGCGGATGGAAAATTACATTTTATTAAAACATGTATTTGATGCATGCATACAAACTATCGCACTAAAACATGTCATAGCTTCAATACATTCTGTAGAAATGTGACATCTTATATGTTACTAGGCTGCTACTAGATGGGGTTTGCATGAAATATTTACTAGTACACAGTAGTTTTTGTTGAATATAGTATTTGTTGTATGCAGGCTGTTATTCTTTCTATAGTTAAAATAAAAGTGAAATGCAGAAATTCCAAAATATTTCGGGTTAGATAAAGAATCATTATATAGTAACCCAAATTGAGTTTAAAGTAATTAGCAGATGATTATATACTTAAATGCATTGGCATTGTGCATTCTTGCCTGTCTCTTACTAAAGAAAGCATACCCCAAAAATATAAACCACATAGTTTGTTTATGGCAGATAATTTAGACTTTTTCTGTGGTAGTGTATAAACTAGGCTATTTTTCATCGTATACAACATTATTATTACAAGATGAAATGACCAGCTGTGTTCTTCCGTTATCTTCAATAAAGGAACCTTTAATAAGACCATCTATGGTTTTCCCTTTGTTTTCCTTAAGATATGTGAGGGTCTCATTGTTAATGCTTGCTGTGGTGTGCTTTGGCCGCTCAATGTTTATTGTTGCTCCAATTGGCGGATGAAGTGTAGGAACACCCAGTGTTGTTTCCAGAATGTTCTTCATTCTTTTCATTCTCATAATATCGCCATGTACTAGAATGACATTGTCTGGCTCACACTGCTGAACAAGAGCAAGAATACCCTTCTGATCTGCGTGCGCACTGAACGGCATGTTCTTTACTTTCATTCGCACAGGATAGACGATTCCTCCCACTTCTATCTGTGAGGCCCCGTTTAGGACTCTTTCACCAATTGTTCCTCGCACGCAGTACCCAGGGAATATAACCATGTTATTCGGGTCACCACACCATTTCTTAAATATTGACAGACTTGGCCCAGAGTGCAGCATACCAGGCGAAGAGAACAGAATCATTGGGCCTTCCAAGCTTGCAAGGTTTGAATCAAACTGCTTCACGTGCCGGAAGTCAAACAAATTTCTCTTGTGCAATGTGCTTCTGATATGTTCGTGTGTGTAGTCTATAAACTGCTTATATATATCGTTGGCCTTATGCGTTAGGGTGGCAGATGTGTATATTGGAATATCCAGCTTAGTCTTTTCCCAGTGTGTATCCAGAAGCAGGCACAGCTCATGCGCCCTGCCTAGAGCAAAAACTGGAATAAGAACCTTTCCTCCATTCTTGACGCACTGTACCACAGATTCTATGAAGTCTCGCTCTTTCTCCCTTCTACAGTCTCGCACCAGAAGAGCGTACGTGCTTTCAGTTATCAAAACCGATGGGTATACTTTAGGCATCCACGCGCCATCTAAGTGTCTGTCTGGCGTCATGTTGTAGTCTCCTGTGTACACCACAGACTCATCTCCTACCTTTACATGATACATTGCTGCGCCTAGCACGTGCCCTGCATAGTATGGGGTTATGGTAAAGTCCTTTTCGATTTCCACAGTCTCCTCAATTGATATAGGTATAATCTTCTTCATACAGTTCTTGATGTTTTCTTCGTTGTATGTAGGGTGCTGAAACTTGCCCACATCATCTCTTTCGTTATAAACCTTGCAGTAGTCCTGAAGAATGATAGGCAAGACAGCCTTTGTTGGTGGTGTCATATAAATGGGTCCTGAGTACTTGCATCGCTCAGTGAAGTATGGAAGGCCTCCGCAGTGGTCCATGTGGAAGTGCGTTATGATCACACAGTCAATAACACCGGTGTATGGGCCCGGCCCAAGCAATTTAAAGTCTGGGAATCGTCTATAGTCTGAGTGGCCCATATGCATACCGCAGTCAAACATAATTGTTCTATTCTGTATAGTCACTACAACGCAGGATCTTCCTATGTCCTGCCCAGCACCAAGTACGGTCACTTTCATATATACTACTTAAAAAAATTCAGTATTCAACACAAATTATTTTGGTAAATAGATATGTGATATTAGCATGTTTTATATGAATTTACTCAATTTCTATATCAAGATATATGTAATTCAAACCGTATCAAGATATTTTAGCTGTTTTATTTTACATTTTCAGAGGTTTGCGTAATGTACAGAGACAGCATACATTTCTTTCTTTTTAGTACTATCCGCATATAAGAGCGCATTCCTGGCTCGGATAATACAAAATATGAAGTATACATGGCTGTTTTCTGTAAAAAGTATATATTTAAGCAACATACGACCCTACTTGAATATTTTTGTATATACTTTACAATATGGCTTGCTTTTTATAGAAAAACTCTCCAAGGTATACGATATACAATACTAGAAAGAAGAGAAGGAATAAAAACATCTATTTTATGACTTTTAAATACTTTATTTATAGTCCTATTCTAGAACAGTGCTGTATAATATTGGAATGGTGGGTTTGCTATATATTCTACATGGTATTATTGCTCATTTGATGATGCAACTCACTGAAGAAATTCACTCTTTCTAAATCTACTTCATATTCTACATGCCCATTTGTTAGTTGACACTTGCGCTGTGATGCTGAATTGAAGAGAGCTGCCTGTGTGTAGTTGTGGCATGCCCCTTTAGCAATTTTGTTTTGTGCTGCTTCTGTATCTTCTGCTTTCTCTGGTTTATCCAATGACATGCATATAATTGGCGTGCTAAATGAGCTCAAAAAGGAATCATACTCTGAGTAGACGGAATTCTGGGTCTGGTCAATAGATAGAGAAATTGAGTCATCAACAAAGGACGCATCGTATTTCATTGATAGTTCAGTAAATTCAGAAGAGTCAAACAATGAAGGCATTTGGCTTGGCTTAGGGCCAGTGCTTGTCTTTTCTTCTGTGCTAGCTTTCTTTATGCTGTGGAAGTATGTCTTAGGTGTAGCAGATACTTCGCATTCAATAGACTCGTGATTGCTTTCACTTTCTGTCTCGCTCACGTCCTTCTTTGCCTTCTCTTTTGCTCTTCTGTTCTGGAACCAGATTTGAACACTCTTTATAGTTATGCCCAAGCTAACAGAGAGTCTTGTCTTTGCTTTTTGTGATGGGTGTGAGTCGTCCTCAAAGGCCCTTTCTAACGTGCTGATCTGCCAAAGATCTAACTTAACTCTGGGCTTTTTTGGTGTCTTCTTCTCCTCAAAGCTTTTTCTTATTTCTTCTGTGAAATCTATAAATTTAACTGGTCTTTGTCTTATTATCATGTTTGGTGTCATTCTTGTTTTTTCTAGTTTCACTACTTCTATATATACTTTCTATATTTAATATGGAAATATCTTTTATTCCTAATTAAGAACTATAACATCTAAATATGGAAATGTCCATATTTATAATAAAATTTGCCATATTGGTACATGATTCAGTGTGAATTCAGCCTACTATTTGTGTTTCAGGGCCCAAGTTATTTTTTTAATTAAATGTTTAAGGAAAAATTAAGCGCGGGAAATCCTAAAATAGAAAAAACATAAAATAATTAGCTGTTTTATAATCCCGGCAAACTGCCGGTCATTAAAAATGCAATATGTCGCATTCAGCTAATTGCCAAACTGCTTAATAAGTCTTTTTATATTTAAAGTACTCTAACAGGCACACCTGAATAATAGCCCAGGGTAAAAGGAATCTTTAGAGCCTAGATGGCATACGAGCACACTCATACTATAAAGATAGATGTAAAAGATAAAATACCATGAAATAACTTTCTGCTGTGCTTTATAATATACGACTAGCTATTAACCAATACACAGTACGAACTGGTTCTTATATTTTTTATACTGTACTATGAATTATGCACACATTAAAAGAAGTATAAAACTAAACGATATAGTAAATGTGTAGAGAGTGCATAAAATACATGAATGCCTATCAAACAGACAACTTTATTTTGCAGGAAGTTAACTTAAAGAAGATTACTTCTGGATATTAAATAATTAGAAGAAGTATTTACGGGTGCGTTAATAACTATTTATGGGGTGCTAACATATTTATACTAACGCTTAAATAAAATGAATGTACGCCTAGACTACAAATTATAAATGCCTTAATCTGCTGCACAGCCGTATACAGTCTATATACGGTTATTAAGGATATAGCCCGAGAAATCTGCTTGAGTACAGGCAGGCAGCTAAGGACAATGTAATACCATAATTGTATAGTATTTCGGGTTATATGATGCGGTGCGTAGTCTATAATTTCTATTGAGCAACTAATGAGATAAATATATTTTAGCACATGGTGTAATATTCGCAGAGTGGTAATATAACTGTAATTAATGTTCTAGTGTAATTTTAGACTAAATAGTTAAATTTTTAGTTATTTTTCTTTAGAACTGGTTTTTGTGCTTGTGGGGCTAGTGAAGCCGTTCTGTTATAAGGGAAAGGGAAAATAATTTAATTTTTATTTCGGGACAAATGAGTGGAGCTGCTTTTGGAGGAAATAGACTTATGCGGGCAAATACTGCGGAGAGTGCAGGGATTGCCTGTGTGTTAAAGAACATAGAAGGAATAGTTAGTCTGTGCGACATTGTAAAGACTTCATACGGTGTGGATGGTATGTACAAATTAGTTGTGAATTCACAGAAGAAGATAATCATAAGCCGATCTGTAGCAACGATTCTTTCTGGGTGTGATGTAGAGCATCCTGCGCTCAGAATGATCATTGAGCCCGTTGCACATTTGGCGCAGATGGGAGACTGCACTGGATTCTTAATGTGTGTTTTGGGAGAGGTGCTGCGGAAGTGTGCTCTTTTTATAGAGAAGGGAATACTCCCAACGGAGCTTGCAAGCGCGCTTAGATCATGCGGTGACCAGATAGAGGAGATTATAAAAAGTGTCTCTGAGACAGAGGAGTTTAGTCTGGACAATGCTGAGATTCTTAGAAAAGTATCAAGTGGGATAGTAAAGAACAAAAAAATATCTGAGCTGCTCGGGGAGTCTATCTCTGAGATATCAAAGAATGGGTCTTTTCCTGTAGATAGTATTCGGGTCACAAAGGTAAATGTGGGATCTGTTGAAGACTCAGAGCGGTTCAAGGGCATGCTTTTGGAAAGCTCGCCGGTTGGAGTGGTAGTGAGCGGTGAAAATATTAAGACTGCAATATACACGTGTCCTTTAGCAATCAGCAATATGGAAACCAAAGGGACTGTTTTGCTAAAAAATGCAGAGGATCTTCTGACATACGCACAAGACGATGAGAAAACTACCAGGGAGTTTGTAGACAAATTAGTATCAAATGGGGTAGGTATGATTGTGTGCAGCGGGTCGATAGACGGGCTAATGCTAGACTACTTGAATGAGAAGAAAGTGGCGGTCTTAAAAGTACACAGCAAATTTGATTTAAGAAGGCTCTGCATGCTCTTTGGAGGAAGAATGGCAAATATTCTTCGTCCTATGGAGGAGCAGTATCTTGGAGTTTGCACATCTCTTGGCATGCATACATACGGAGAGAGAAAGTATACGAAGGTCACTGGTGAAGGTCAGATTGATACCCTTCTTCTAAGAGGAACTCTTCCTGCGCAGCTGGAGGAGAGCGAGAAATTAATCACAAAGGCCGTCTATGCACTACAAGTATGTGCACACGAGTCTATGCGCACAGGATCTCTTCGCCTTCTAAAGGGTGCTGGGCAGTGTGAAAAAGACATTGCGGCCGCCCTTAGCGCAGAGGCAGAGAAGTACACAGACGTTCGCCAAATAGCAATCAAAATATTTGCAGAGGCTGTAGAGACTGTTGGAAGAAAAAGTGTATCAGAGGCTTCCCGCAGTGCAGATGGTGTAAAGGATATATTTGACGTGGCTGCCATCAAAGAGAGGGCGCTTTCGTATGTTGCAGTTCTTTCATCAGATATTCTAAGTGTTTCTCAGATGTTTATTACAAAGAACGAAGACACTCTCAGTGCACCAAAAAGACCGGGCCACTGGGATGATAGAGACTAGCCCACATCAATAAATGTTATTTGCTAACCTAATATATACTTTAACCAATCAATCCATTGCAATGGCCAATAATATCACTGGATTGCATACAAATATATCATGGCAGCTGAGCTATCTCACTTTCTAGAAGAATTATATTGTATAGAAAGCAGTTATAATTATTTGCTTAAAGTAGATAATCTATATTTTTGATTTATTAGACTCTTTGGTTAAGTATAACGAAATGTTGCATATTAAATTCATTTTTTGTTTTGTTTCTGTGTGCAGAGCCATTAGATTTATTTTGACAGGTCATCTAAAGTTAGAACAAATACCAAGTTGGGGTTTTGATTTTCTTCAACCTTCATGCGAATTTTCTTTGCGTTTTTGCAGTTGATTTCTTTGAATATCTGCCTCAAAACGTCTAAACTACACCCAAAGAAACACTGCCGGTACTTCTGCACATCTATAATACAGTTGTCTTTTAGAAGAATAAGAATAATAAGCCTAATTAAAAGCCTATCTTTGGTTTTTTTGTCTATTTGTATTAATATTCCCACGGGTATGTTTCCTATAAAGTTCTTGACTAGCTTCTTTATCATTACGACTTGTATTGGATCTTCTGTCTCATATATGTAACTCAGCTTCTTTTTTCTTACACTAGCAATTATTTTGCATATACAGTCAAATAAGAGTGCCCACGCTGCTGTTTTTTCGTCTGTGTTATATAAAACGTGGTTAGTGCCCAAAACCTCTGCAGTGACTACTCCTAAGTTAATTTGGTTGTTTTTTATCTGATCTGCGTTTCTTTTTAACTCCACCACAGGATCAAACCCAAATATAGACTCTAGCGTATACAAATCATTCGGGTATGATGCATCCATGTTTTTCTCTGGGAACACTGGCTGTATTAATGAATGCTTGTTATTTTTTTCTTTCCCGCCTGTGCCTCCTGGTATATTTTCATTGTTTTCGACGCAGCCCGATGAAAGCTGGGTGTTAATAAGCATCTCTCCTTTGCTATCTACACTTTCTGATATTTCATTTAGCTGTTTTCTCTTTTTAAACGTTCTGGAGAATGCAGCACTTCCAAACAGCAGAGACAGCTCGTGCGAATTACGAACTCGCTCAGACGCAGCTAATTCTTGTTCGTCCTTCTTGAAAAGCGTTTTTGCTTTGAAGTATTTTATTGATGCTATTCCTAAGTGGTTTCCATTAATCTCTACTGTCTGGTTACTTCCCGCTTCTGTGCTGGCCAGTGCATAATTACATGCAATGTCACTTTCCTCAGTGGCAACAACTATCAGCTCTTTTTTATTGCATTCAGACTTCAATACTTCTCCTGTTTCTACTTGCTCTCGTCTAAATATACAGTTGGCCTTGTATGGGGCTATAACCGCAATAAAATCTTTCATATAAAAGAAAAGAGAAGCAAATTAAATATTTTATGTCTGCCAAAGAAAAAAAACAGCTTTCCTCAGATATTCTTAAAAAAGTGCAAGAAAGCGGCGCGCCTGGCCTAGTAGCTGCACTAAAAGAAAAGAAGTTCAATATACTTGACTGGCATAAAATAATACTACATCCGAATAGAACTGAGTACTATGAAAGTGCGCTGAAGGAAAACACAGAAATTTTCAACCACCTATTGCATAAAACAGTCCCACCGCAGGAAATAGATGGGCTGAAGGCGCTCTATCTATACCCGCTTCTTAGAAGCACAATCCGCAATAAAGATGGATTTTCTTTTAATCTCTGCCACAAGAAGAAGAGCCTTTCAGTTAAACCAGAGAAAATAGGCCTACATAACAAACCCAGCCATGCACAGTCTGCTCTTTATGCCAGCCTAAGTGGGTATGAACGGTTTGTGTTGAAGCACAGCCAATTAAAGCATAGAACCACAAAATATAAAACAAGTGTGCGCACAGCGAGAATTCTCTATGCAGAGAATCTCTTAGAGTCTCTTCTTAATAAGATTGCATCAAACGAGCCAGCAACACCAAGAATAATCAGCTATAGTCCTGCCCACAACAAAAACAATAATATTCCAATTCTTCTCTCTTCTCTTTTGGAAGTTCCAAGAATAGAAAGAGCATATTTACAAGAAGCCCCGGCCAGGCTTAGAGCAGGAATCTTTAGAGAGGGGCTTACTAGGCAAATAAAAAAGCTAAGCACACACAACCAGAAATAGTATAAACAATCATGTAAATAAAATACACTTTAACACAAAAACAAATTTCGGGTTATATCGGGGATGTAGTCTGTTAATCTAGAAAAACCTTGTAACATGCAATAAATATACTCTTGGCGCTGTAAGCAGTAACCATACGCAGATCAACTGAAGACATTAATAGATACATTTGATGGCAATTGTTCTGCTTGTATTTTCCGATAAATTACATTCCTTTATCTTGTATTCTAGCGGCAGAGTGCCTCTTTGTAACTGCTCTATAAATAGCTCGAAAGTGTGAATATTTTTAAACAAGTCATTTCTTTTAATAATAAGACATGTACATCTTTATTTATTAATATTTCTAGCTCTGCCATATACCAAATAAGAGAATCATAAGGGAATATGTTATAAAATTACAATTGCTTAGAATACACACAGATTAAATATTTAAAGCATTTATTGGATGGTTCTGACGTGAAAGCTATTCTATACGTGAATAGATAAATGCAATTTTGTTTTTATTTTTCACAAATGAGGGATGAGCACAGTCCACAGAAGAAAGTGATAACAAGCGAGGAGTACATCGCACTTAGTGAGGAAATCGGAGACAATGCTTCTTTAGAGCAGTCAAAAGAGATGTTTATTCTATTTGGAGATGTGAAAGATTATAATGAATCTGTTCATGAGAAACTTATTGCTTACGTGCAGACAGTTGAGCAGAGCGAGGGCCTTGAATCTTGCTTTTCTTTGCTGGACACTGCTTTTAATGCTCCAGAAAAAGGCATAGCAGAGCTAGTACAGATTAATACGGTGTTAGAGGCAGCTATTGCAAAGATAAAGAAGTATGAGGGGAAGTGGGACGAAAAGCTACTGGGGCAGGAAGTAAAGGCCAAATCAGAGCCAGTTTTAGTGCCAGAGAAGAGCGGGAGTGAGGTGTTTGATATTCCGCGGCACCCACTGCAGAGTATAATACGATCGGGATTATTTACATTTAAGAAGCTAGCTAAGCTGCGAAACGAGCTTAAGCTGAAAAGAGAAAGAGCAGAGAAGATCATTGAGCAGGAAGAACCATCAAAAGAGGAAGAGGGCGACGACATGTTGTCTTTCTTCTCTACACTATCGGAGGAGGTTGTTGGTGGCATTGTGGCCACTGTGGAGGAAATGGACACTGCAAAAATATTTACAGGCGAGTGGGATGGGTCTAATTTTGCAAATATCCAGCTGGATTGCATTGAGCTGTGTCTGTGCTTCTTGGAGATGTATGCTCGCAGCTCTATTATATTTAGACACCCTGTGATGCAGAGAGACGCGTTGGTGTCTTTTTCAAACCTAGAGTACAAAAAGTACATTGAGTATCTAGGAGGGCTATTTATTGAGGAACTTGAGTCAGAGCTTGTTGGGTGTTTTTCTCTTTCTATGCAGCTGTCTATTTTTCTACGTGGCCGTGCGCTTATTGACTGCTTTTCTCTGTTTTCCGGAGAAGGGAAAACCATTCTTAGAGACAAGTACATTTTGCACATCCAGAATGATGTTCTTAGGTGTCTTGGGGTGCTCTATCGCACAGAGAGAAACTATACTATGATAGACATTGTCTACTCGTTCTATACAACAAACTGTTTAGACACTTTCACCCCGCAGCAGAAGAAACAGATTATAAGCCAGTCTGTTGACATACTTATTAAATATTTAGACCAGGAAAGAGTGCTTAAGCTGATTAAAAAAATAATATACTTGTATGATAGCTCTGCGCAGTACTCAGAGGGCATGGCGCTTCTTATCTCTATATTCCTATCAAAGATTCGATCAAAGAATCCTAGCAGCATAAAAGAGATAAATGACTGTTTTATCACAATCATATCAAGAAGCCCAAATAAGATAGAGCACATTGATTCTTACTGCACTTTCCTTTCCATGCATGATATAGGAATACCTTTGCACCATCTTGTACGGCGATTTGACCCGCAGTTTATATCAACTTTCTACTCAACGTACTTTAGGCACCCATTCACGCTGGAAAAGGGAACCCAAGCAGTTGGTGACTTTATTAACTTTGTATGTCTCTCAGCTGAGCTTACATACATATACATTCTAAACATGGTCCCGTTTATTCCCACTTCGCCCTTCATAGTGCACAAGCTATTTCTTATATACAAAAGAATATACGCGAACGCAGAGATGTTCCCTCGGGGAATTGATACAGAGCTAATGCTTCTGCGAATGAAAACTCCTGCACTCGTGGGAATTGCTGGGTATATCTTCAGCGATCCAAAGCCGCTGATAAAAAGCAAGCAGCTGAAAAAGATGGCGTCTGTTGTGGGCATCAGCCACAAGCTGAATGAGGACTACATTTTGTTTCTTAATTTAGTATACTCTGTTGAAAAGGCAAAGATTGAGAATTACAACTATAATGGGATTATAAGTTACCTAGAGGACGAAGTAACTCTTAAGTATATGGGGAAGCACCTGCCACAGATAATTGCAATGGTTCACAACGATGTGTGTGTTGAGTCAATAGACTTTTATAAAACGTATACATGTGAGTTGTTAAAAATAGCTGCGGTGCCAACCGCATACCCACTTTCATTAAAAATTATTGTGGAGATACTTGCGATTCTTATGCATAAAGAGCCATCGATTATCCTTTCGGAGGAAATTCATATTCGATTTAAGGAGTGCTTTGATACGTTCCGCGGAAATGAGCTCTCTATGTACAACCTAAAAGAGACCTTCCACAAGTATACAATTCTCTATGAAAGCATTCTGGCCCGGATCAAAGAAGAGGTAATTGAAGCGTACAATTATATTGTTCTAAACATTGTGGACTTTGGCCTATTCCATGCTCTACCAGTCATGCGGGATGAACGGGGAATAAAAGAACTTTTAAACCGATCAAACCTTATTATGAAGATAATAAAGGCCTTTCCAACCAATCCCATGCAGGGAATAGAGATATGGGAGTGGCTATACTCTGTTTGCACCAAAAAGACAAATAAACCCGGGGCGCTTGGCAATATATCTGGAAACAGCGGATCCATTGACAGATGCCCAAACAAAACACCGCTTACAGAAGAAGAGTATGCGCATCTTCTGTATGCCATAAATACCGAGTGGATTAACGATCTCATAACAATTCGGGGGAGCACTCCTGGAATAATTGAAAACACTCGGAGCTATTTAAGGTGGATACTAAGCGAGGAATACTCTCTAGAGACCTTGCTTGTTCTACTGAAAGTATCCACCAGAGAAGAGAAGAAAGAGCTGCTTAAAAGGGCTGTGCTAACAGGATACAATATGAAAGAAGACCCTTCTGTGTATCATGCCCTCTATATGGCAGCAAAGGGAACCTTCTACGAGTATCCTCTGGCGCATACATACAATTTCCTATCTGCTCTCACAAAAACCAAGAAGTATTTAAAGGTGAGGAGTCTGAAGGAGCAGGAGCTGTATGACATGAACACCGATGAGCTAATATTCCTTAGTACAGAGTATGGGGAGAGGAAAGTACAGGAAGTTCTTGCAAAGAAGCAGACACTTAACTGTGTGGGGTTCTTTATAGACATAAATAAGCTAAGCACAATAGAAGCTCTTTCTGTTATAGGAAACTCGCAGGAGGAAGACGATGTGTTCAAAGCTCTCACGCACCTGGAGAGCGAGGCTGCTAAGAGTGACTCTTTAGTCTTTTATGCGCCGCAGATAGTACAGCTACTCAGGAAGAACTATGCTGCAAATGGAAATGTAATTAAAGAGGCGCTAATTAAGACTGTGCTTGGGAAGGCAGCTGCAAGCAAAACCGCACATGCTCTTATATGGGAGCTGAAGGCGCAGGGGAACTCTTCTTTGAAAATCTATGAAGATGCGATACTGAACAACCTTTCACAAGAGGACAGAGAAAAGTATGTAGACATGGATATTTTTTTAGGCAAGTTTTCTAATGTGTCAGAAAAGCTGCAAAAGCATGTCGCTGTGGATCGAGACACAAAGAAAAAGATGATAAACGAGGAGATATCCAAGGTTACATTTCCAGACGATTGTTATCTCCCAACCACTGGCGAGACCATTATAAAAGTTGTCGAGGGGTCTGGAAGGTCGCTACAGAGCGCAGAGAAGGTTCCATATATGGTCACATTCAAGGTGAAAGACTCCAAGAACAATAATGAGCCTGCAGACCGGCAAGTGATTTTTAAGTTTGGAGACGACTGCCGGCAGGATGTGCTGGCATTGCAGATTATAAAGATGTTCCAGAACATTTTCAAGGAAAAGGGGCTTTCGGTATATTTGTATCCGTATAAGGTTCTTGCAACTGGGTATGGGTCGGGTATTATTGAAGTAATTCCTCACTCTATTTCTAGGGACCAGCTGGGAAGGGAGCGGGTAAACAATTTAGTGGATTACTTCTCTCTTAAGTATGGGTATAGAGAGGGGCATAGATATATTCAAGCACTGAAGAATTTTGTTGAAAGTTTTGCTGGATACTCTCTTGTGACATACATTCTAAACATTAAGGACCGGCACAATGGAAATATAATGCTAACCGACGACGGGCATCTAATCCATATTGATTTTGGGTTTATGCTAGACATCTCACCAGGTAACATTAATATAGAAAGCCCTATAAAGATTACTGACGAGATTTTTTCTTTGCTTGGGGGTGCAGAGGGAGAAGCATTTATAATGTACAGAGACTTAATGGTCAAGGGATTCTATCTATTAAGAAAGCACGCACGGGAAATTGCATTTATGATTGATCTGGGCAGGCACAGCGGTATTTCGTGCTATACTCCTGCTACTATGAAGAATTTAATAGCTCGGTTTAGACTAGACCTTTCTGATGTTGAGGTTCCAGCCTTTGTGCATAAGCTCATTGCCTCCTCAACCAAGAAGCTACGAACCTGGATATATGACCAATACCAACATATAACAAACAACATAGCATTTTAACAGGCACAATTGTCTTTGCTGTATTCGTTATAATAATAATAAATAATAGTATTTTTCAACCTTAAATTCCATGATGTTTTATCTACTTCTGTGTATTTTAGTATATATAGGCGAATTTGATATATTAATTGTGATTAAAAATTTAACCCGAAATTAAATATAATCAATATTTATTTGTAAAGTTCATTTCACATGTAGCATATTTGAATAAATTGTACTTATATTACGCATTTTATTTTTAAAAATATTTAAAGTCTTTACAAAGAAGGCATTTAAATTATTTACAAGTTTAATTTTACAATCTGAATATTCACAATTAAATTATCTGTTGAATAAGAGTAAAACAAAATGCATAAATAAATAGAAAAAACAAAAACAATACATTTAGCATAAAGGAGTATAGGGATAGGAAATTATTAAGTGTAATATTACAAACAATGGCATTACCAAAAGAACAATTCATATCGATGCATGGTCTCTAAATGCTTTGTGCTATTATTACCCCACTTAAAGTATTTTATGCAACTTTCTTATTTACATTCTTATATGTGTGGCTTAACCAATTATATTTTAGTTTTCATTACTTCTGTGTTTATAGATTTATATTTGAATGTAATTGGCTGAATTCACATAAAATAATGATATTTAAAGATAAATATAATTAAAAAATTGTAAAATAGTAAAATGCTATCTAAAAATGGAGTTATAGCCTTATGGTTTTTTATAATAACTTGCGTAGTAATAATCGCATGGGCAACATTTCAGTATATAGAAAGGATAGGCCCCTCTTCCTCAAAAACCACATTTAAAACAAGTACAGCATGCAACCAGACAGAAAATAATTTAACTAGTTCAATGAATAATGACTCGACAGAGAATGTAATAGGAAGTGAGGCAGATAAAGAGAAAAATAAAAAATTAGATGGCACAGCATCTTCCATAAAAAAATCTGAGTCAAAATTGAAGAAAAGTGGTGTTGTAAAAAAAGACACTGCAACCAGTTCGGTTTCTGCCATAGATGCCCATGAAGAAATACAAAGCAAGGAAGACGGATTTTACAAAAAAAATGAATTTCCTAGTAATATTATAAACTCTACTGTGGACATTGGTAAAGGTGGGTGTAGAATTACTAAAAACAATCCTATTAGTACTGCAAGCAGCAGTACACGTCGTTCTAACTCTATTGGAATACAGAAAAATCCTAGTACTGGCTACTATGACTTATCATCATCAGACAGCGATGAGCCACAGAGTAATCCACCAATTCCAAGAAGGAAAAAGAATGATACAAATACATCAACTTACACTATGTATGTTGAAAAGGGAGTTTGTAAGGACCATAAATTTGTTGGAATTGGGCATTTTTGCACTCCAAAGTGCAACCATAATGTCGGACGCGGTAAATATGGCTATGACACAAAATAAGATATATAATAGCATTTAAAATATTGAGCCCCCGAATATTTATGGTTTATTGAATTTATGTGACAAGAATACAGTAACTATTTAAGTATCTATTAATAAATAAATTGACATGCTACACCACGTTAGACAAAAATACATTAGAATATTTTGAGAGCACGCTGTAGAGGCTAAGCATAAACAAATTTTCACAATGTATTAATTTCGGGCTATATATTAAAGAGACACTCACAAATTTTCAATTTATGTGTTTACTATATAGGATACTGCTTTCTTAAATATCAATTTAGTTGTTTTCTTAGGAAAAGGCATTCTTAAACTTTGACCCTTGTTGTATGCTAAGAATAGCATTTGTTAGCATGACATTAGTTAGTGTAATGTTTACATAAACATGACAGCTCAGACTAGATCAGAAATTATTGTTTACACAATATGACAACATAATTTAAATTTATTTTACGGTCTATAAATACGTATACAAATTCAATAAAAGTCAAAGTTTAAGAATGCCTTTTCCTAAGAAAACAACTACCTTTATTTAATTTTAGATTTGTATTTATACTCTAAACAATTTAATTTAATTTATCCCTTTAAGGAAGTATAAACATCTTCGATTGTTCTATTAAGCTTTTGGATTCTACTGTAATTTAATCTAGTTCATGTATGCAATCTATTAATTTAAATAAATTAAATAACTCATAATATTTCTATTATGCTAGGCTTAGCACACAACAAATTTTAATCTAATCTAATCTATTTCTATTTATAATTTTTGCAAAATCTAAAAAAATGAATTTAGTAATGAAAGTAGTCCTAGGAATAAGTGTTATAGGTGCTGTGGCCATGGCAGGAACACTACTATCAAAAAGATACTTTTTAGAAGAAAAAAGCATGGTGCAGTGTAGTGAAGGCCTAGATTTCCAAAAATTGAATTTGGCTAATGACTCTAATAAAGATAAAGAAAATGCTAAAGCATCTGAATCAGCGATAGTGGATGCGATGGAACTAATCCCCAACATATCATTAGGTCATAATCCTTCTAACTAGGTGCTTCAACTAAATGTTTTACGTTTAACCCTAAAGAAATCAGTCCATGCTTTGAAGTTTAATAAATAATATTTTTTGACATTTAAGTAGTATTTTATTATATATACTACTTAATATTAACTAGACAGCATATTCTTTTTATAGAATTATTTTTTATGATTAGCTATTATTAGAGTTTACAATTTATTTAATTGCTAGCTTGTATTTATAATCTGTAGCTTTGAACCTTCTAGTTTAACATTTTTCTTCCTAAATCGCTATTTGGTGGTACAATTTAATTTTAAGCTTAAACAGTCATTTTGAATCTATGTGTAAGCACTGCTAACACAACAGTCATACACGTCGATTTAAGCATTTTTATGTTATCAGATGTATAAAACAATTAAATAGTCAGAAATTCAATCCATTATTTATGCTACTACTACTGCACAGTGTGTATTATAAGGGAGTTTAACAACAAACGAAAAATATGTGCGTATAATTTTATTTAAAGCACTTCTAGAATAAAAACTTTATAAATTAAAACATTAGCTATTGATTATAAACATATAGCACATTATATACTCTCTTTTCTAGAAATATCATAAATTTATTAATATTACTGCCCTGTCTTTAAGGTATAAGTTATAGTAATATTGAGTTAAAAATTAGAAGCAATTTGCCTGTGCATGTTTGCAGTGTAGATTATATATTTATGCGAAGTTTAGGTATAGACAATGATTAATTTATGCACGGATGATTAAAACTTTTAATTTTGGCCATTAGTTCTTTTACGGACAAATGAAATATGATTAAGAGTGGAAAATTAATTTCGGGTTATTTATACAGAATTTCTTTTATTTGTAAATATGTCAGGCAGGACAGTAGAAGGGACAAGGAGCCAAAATAAGCTTAAAATATACAACACAATAACAAAGCATAAAGAAGAATTGAAAATAGAAGGGTTCTTCTTTAAATGGTACACATGTGGTCCAACTGTATACGACTCGGCACACATTGGGCATGCTCGTAGTTACATTACACTTGATATAATTAGAAAAACATTGGAGCGATACTTTGGGTATAATATAACATATATAATGAACATAACAGACATTGACGACAAAATAATAGTCAAAGCAAATGAGTTCTTAAACAACCTTCCAAAAGATATAAGCGAAGAATTTAATAAACTTTCAATTAAACTGGCAGAGGATACAGAGGAGCAGAAAAGAATTCATATGGCAACTAGGGCAGTCAGCAGAAAGTTTGAAAAGGAGTTCTTTGAGGACATGGCTGCACTTGGGGTTGATCTTCCTAACTATACAACGCGGGTTAGTGACTATGTAGATGAAATAATTAAATTCATTATAGGAATAGAGGAAAGGGGGTATGCTTATGAGAGTGAAGGGTCTGTATACTTTGATGTACAGAAGTACAGAGAAGCATATAAGTATCCGCTGATGTGCAGTGCATCCACCCAAGAAGATCAGCAGAGTCTTTTAGAGGAGGGAGAAGGCAAGCTAACATTAGGGCAGAAGAACAGAAAGGAAGACTTTGTGTTGTGGAAGGCCAGCAAGAAAGGAGAACCGGCGTGGGCATCCAAATGGGGCGCTGGCAGGCCAGGGTGGCATATAGAGTGCAGTGCAATGGCATCAAACATAGCTGGAGGGCGCATTGATATGCACTCTGGTGGGATTGATTTGATGTTCCCACATCATGACAATGAAATTGCACAGTCTGAAGGGTACGGGCTAAACAACTGGGTTGGACACTTTTTGCACACAGGGCATCTCCACATTGAGGGAATGAAAATGAGTAAAAGTCTGAAGAACTTCATTAAGGTAGAAGAGCTTTTGAAGAAGGGAACAGCAAGAGAGCTGAGGCTGATGTTTATTCTTCAGCGATACAGCGGTCCAATGACGTACAATGAAGAAAGTCTGGAAAGAGCAAAAGTAATGGACAAGAAAATATTCAGATACATTTCACTGCACACTGCATGCACAAAAACTGACTCTATTAATGCGGTTCATCCATTCACTGATGCAGAGAAAAGCATTATGGAGGAGTTTGAGAACACTGCAATGGAAATAGACAAGGCCATCAAAGATGACTTTAATTTCCCAAAGGCACTAAAATTTGCTGTTGAGCTAGCCAGTATGGAGGCAAAAACTAATGTTAAAGAGATCCATCAGCAAATTGCTATGTACTTAAGAAGGCTTATGCATAACATAGGGCTAGAAGCAGAAGAGGAGGCCAGTACATCTGACCAAACAGGCCTTATCGAATTAATTGGCTCATTTAGAAATAAGATAAGAGATCTGACTAAATCATCATCTGATAAAAAAGCTTACTTCGAAGCATGTGATGCTGTCCGAAAAGAGATGGAAGAAAAAGGATTTGTGATTGAAGATGGAAATGGTCAGGCAGCATCTTCTCTCCGAAAAAAGTGCTAGATGCACCATATAAACACTAAAATAAATTCTGGGTTTATTTACTTTCCGAATGCATAGTCTACTTCAAAATCATCCATTTCTTCAAAGTCCTGTGGCTCTAGCCGGTCTGACTCGGCTTTGTCAGGAAGTTCTTTGAGAAGTATTTTCCCCAGCTTGTTTTGGGTTTTTATAGTATTTATTTTCCCACAGGCCTTGCATCTTTGTTGGATGTGCTTTCTATTTGCATCAGTGAATAAAACAGTTTCTGGATTTCTTTCACATGATTTGCAAAGTATGAACTCTTCTATAAATTTGAATATGCATGCCTGAACCTTCTCTGCTGTATGAGACCCATTTATAATGTATTTTGCATTTACTTCGTCTACGCTTGAAAGAGTCCCTAAATCATATGACAAGTACTTTGTAATGTGTTTCGGGTCTCTGTCCAGACTTCTGGCGATTTCTTCTATATTTACCAAAACTGTCTTTATTCCATTCCCACGGCCTTCTATCTTCACTTCTATCTCTGGCATTTTGTACCGATAAAATGCATCTTCTGAGTTACGATCGATGTTAATGGCCTTCATTCAAATTAAAAAAATGCGGGCCATGTATACCGAAAAGAATATTATTACATGTAAGACATAAAATCCAGAAAATTTACAAGTAATACTCTTCTATTATATTTAAAGATATTCCAGAGCACTTCAGGTTACATCGGGGTATGCCCCCTTATAACATAAGATAATCTATTTTACTATTTGTTGTAAATTTTCTGAATTTCTAGCTGTTTCAGTGCATTCCAGCTCCACTAGAAGAATTTATTAAAAATATCCAGAAAAATTACCAAAAACAGATAGAGAGAAACCCCCCATTGGGTACTATGCCTTTTATGCAGCTATATAACATCTATGTTGAGGGATTTACTTTAGGTTAAGTAAATTCTAACTATTGCCGAATTTACGACTTATTATTGCTGTTCTCCTATATTATTTTTTTATTAATTTCGAATTAAATACTTTGGCTCGTTATTTTTATTACTGTGCAAGCCTCAACTGATTAAACATCTATTTAACCATGATCACTAAATTTCGGGTAATATAAAAACAACCGAAAATATAAATTCTTTTATTTTTTGATAAAACGCATTGCGTACACCTGAAAACAACTCAGGAATTGATATATTTCTAAGAGAAATTCGGGTTATTTGGGTAGAGTTGAAGTTCTGTTATTAAAAAAGCCCCATGTATTATTATATCTCTATTCATTTGACAGTGGTATATTCTAAGGCATTAACAAGCCATTATATCTATTTATAGATGGCACAAGTAAAAGCGTTCTACATTAAAATCTTATATTTATTGGCATTTGTATGTTCGTATCTGCTTAAATACATTGCTTGCGCTTTAAAGCAAATAATATGGCTATTGCTAAATACTTATAGAAAATAGCTATTCTCTAAAAATGCTTAATAATAGAGTAAGATTTTTGCAATGAACACTTCTAGCTAATGACGGTTTTAACAATCTCCTCCATTATATCTTCACACAATTTGTCTTTAGACCGAATGTCATCAATGGTTTCTTTTACTTCTTGGATAATAGATTCTTCTATTCTGGCAAGATCTTCGTTTGTGCTTTTGAAGTACTTTTTCACATCCTCTACTTTCTTTTTAAGAAGCTCTTCTTCATATTCTTTGGCTCTTTCTATTGTTTTCTGTTCTAACTGGTCTTTTTCTTTACGAGCTTCCTGTATTAAGTCCTGCGCCTTCTTTACCTCTTCTGCCAGCCTCTTAATGCTTTCTGTGTTCATGAAAAAATTAATTGCGCCCCCAGAAATATACACAGCCTGCAACAGAAAGTGTGGCTGGATTATGAAACAATCCCAAATAATATAAATCATGTTTGGCCAAAGCCTAGAGGTATATCTGTGTTATATTATTATAGGATCTATATAAAACTTTGAGTTTACTGTTTTTATAATATTCTGTAAGGTATGGTGCACTTGTAAAGCATACCCAAAAAAGCATAAAATATACTTCGAAATTAAATAAACAACTTAAATTTTTGGCAAACAGCCTAGTTCCTCTTATACTGCTGGAGTATAGATGTGAAAATATTTAATATTTGTTTGTTTGTGCATGCTATGAGAAGAATGATATGCAAGAGAAACATACAAGACAAAGATTCGAGGATCCATCCAAACAGTTTATTTATGCTTTGAATTATATCTAAAATATTTTCTGTAAGAAGCCATGACAAATAATCTCTCATTAAGTCAGAAGGAAAAGGAGAAAGAAGCAGAGAAAAAGGACAATCCGGCAAAGCCAGAAGAAAAAGACTTTTTAAAAATATTCGACCTTGTATGCATTGGCGATTTAAAGAATTTAAGAAATGCATTATGCGTATATGAAATAAGCCAAGGCAAAGTATTTGATCTTAAAATAGTAAACAAGTTTGGAGTATACCTAATACACTCTGCGGCCTACTATGGCCAGAGAGAGGTAGTGCAGTTTCTTCTATCGGCAGTAAGCGAAGCGGAGGAGAAAGACATGGCTCTTTTTGAAGCAGTTACTTCTGACAATATTTCATTTGAAAGCAATGATGCAGACAATATTTCTACAGCCAGCTCTTCAATTCTTCCTGTAATATTTGGGCATGCGAAGCCCAGTACGTGTTTTATAAATTGCCGGTCTTTAGATCATAGCGCAACTCCCCTTCACTATGCAGCTCTTGGAGGGAATAAAAACAATATCATTCTGTATTTGCTTGCGTGTGGAGCAGACCCAAGGCTGAGGGACAGCAGGGGAATGACT
Source organism: Nematocida parisii ERTm1 (assembly GCF_000250985.1). Taxonomy (NCBI): domain Eukaryota; kingdom Fungi; phylum Microsporidia; genus Nematocida; species Nematocida parisii. The sequence goes on along the minus strand of NW_013524653.1, from coordinate 35,155 downwards.
GCGCAGGAGCTAGCCAAAGAGCACGGCCACAAAAAAACCGAAAGAATAATTAGTAAGTATGTTAGAACAATAAATCAAAAAATGGATCTATTATAACCGGTCCAAATATAAATCTTAGCAATAATTGCATTTTTGTAGAATATACTACTACAGCCGCTAAACACCCACCACTGCATATATACATAATATATGTTCGGGTATAGTTAAAATCACTGAACGCACAAGTTATTTTCAGACGCATTATAACAACTGGACTTTTTACAAAAAGCTCTATAAATAGTTTGTTTTATTATTTATTTATCTACTTGCATAAATAACAGACTGTTTTCCGTTTAAATAAATGTCTTATAACACAATCCAAACCACTCAGAGCCTATGGGCTGTTTATACTGAGTATATGCTGAATTCACTATAAAATAATATAAAATATAGTGTATAGTTGCTTAAAACATATTTATTAGATATTGGTGGATGGAATAAAAATATGACAGAATGTTAGTATAAGAACAGTAATAATTTTTTCTAAGTGTATTTAGCTATTGTATAGAAGTTAAAGTATCTAAGCATGGGTCTCTTAATAGTTGCTAGGTAGTTTTATATCATAAACTCTTTCTTTTGCACTTCCATGATTAAGTCAAGAGCAGATGCAGTTTCGCATGGGTCTTCCCCATATCCGCACAGCATATGACAAATCCCTGCATCATTAGTCATGTGTTGATATGCTGTATAGGCATCCTGCGCGCTTAAATATGAGGCAGCAACCAGTCCATTCTCTTTCTTTTCTATTTTGTCTATTTCACCATATCGAGAAAGTTCCTGTTCTAGCTTTGACTCATTTACAGATCGTCTATCCACTTTAAGAAGAATAGTTCTAGTCACACCTCGGTATGCTAAAATTGGCGCAATATGCGGCAGTGGCTGTACCTTTCCCGGCCCCAGCTTAATCTGCATTCCTCGTATGCATACGGAAAACACATGCGAATACTCGATAAAAGCAGCAGCAGAAACATAACTAAAAAATCCAACAAATGCACACTTTTTCTCTTGAATCAGCTTAATCATAAAAACTCTTCCTCCCTGCACCACAGACAGTATTTCAGATGGAGTTGTGTCTGCTGGTATATTCCCGAAATATACAGTTCTGTTGTTATACTGCGCTATGTCATCTGCCTCGCCAGATCCGCACTTGTCCTTAGCAAAACAGGACTTAACATTCTTGAACAAGCTGTCGTCTCGCACACTCACCACAAACTCAATTGCAGACGAGAACGAATAAAACTCAACGTATGCCACCTTTCTGTCTCTCATGTGTTTTAGTGACTCAACTACTCCATACTTCTCTGCCTCCTCGCGTATAAACTCCCCCGTCATGAAGTCATCTAGATTCGACAGCATAACATTCCTGGTTCCTCCTGCTGCGTGCGCTAAATGCAATCTCTTTCTTTCCTCATCTGAAAGATTTGTTTCAACTGGGCACACCCGGATTTTGCAGCCTTCTAAAGTTACTTCACTTCCCAACTTCTTCCACTGGTGGTATAGTTCATAATATGAGAAGAACGTAATATAGACCAGCGTATTTTCTTGCTGGATAGACAGAACGTCTGTTCCTTTTATTAGTGATAGAACAGTGGTCAGATTCGTTTTCTCTGGCACGTCGCTGAATAACAGAACTGTATACCGCTGCATCTCCTCTGGTGATTTATTTGCTTCATCTGGCTTGCTTTCTTTTATTCCGGACATGGTCTTAATGGTTTTTTATATTTTTTAATTACATGAATATGTATAGGCATGAGGCATATCTGGCCGTATACATTACAGCACTTGCTGGTATCTGTACGGCAGACTTTATAGATGGAAAGAATCTTTATGGATCCTTGGTCGGAATGGTTGAAAGTAGGGTATACCACTTTTTACTGTCTTTATTTTTTATTGGGTCGCTATATGTCTTTGGCAAAGCACTTGTTTCATTTTCACTCGGGAGCCTCAGTGCACTGGAAAAGGAAGGTGTAAATGAGAATGGAATACGATATCTTGGAAATACATGCCTAGTAATAACCTTGTTTGCTGATAATATAACCATTAAAACCGTCGTGCTGTTTGCGTTTGTTTTTGGGCTGAAGTCTCTTCATTGGTTGGTTGGCTTCCGGATAGAAGCACTGGAGAAAAGCGGAACAACCTATGATAGAATAGAGAGAATTGTTGGTCTAGTGGGCTTATTGTTTTTTGTGGATGGAATTTTGGCCTATCGGTTTGTGAGTCTTATGTTTAGCTTACCGGGAGTCTCCATTCTCTTTGCATTTGAGTTCTTTACGCTATTTGCGTATTCAATTAGGTCCCTATACTCTCTATCTATTCTCCATTACAGCTCCAGCTCAATAATTGAGGACAGAGTATTCCTTCTATTTTATGGCGATTTTGGCTTCTGCCTAGTCAAGATATTAGCTAATATAATATGCCTTGTTATAACAACAATGTACTTCCGAATGCCAATAAATCTACTGAGAGAGGTAGTGATTGCTATAAAACACTTAGTCTCAAAAACTCGATCTATGCTGGCATATAAAACGCTCATCACACTCTTAGAGAAGTGTCCTGATGTAAAGGGGGATGATCTGGGGGCAGATAAAATATGTCTTATATGTCATGAGGAAATGAATATTGGAAAGAAATTAGACTGCGGCCACGTTCTTCACATGGGATGTTTGAAAGAGTGGCTGCACCGGCAACAGGCATGCCCAGTGTGCCGGAAAGAAGTCCTCGTAAAGCCCGAGGCAGAACCAGCCAGCAGTGGAGCTACAGAAGAAAGCGGGCAAAATACACCAGCAGAACAAAACAGCAATGTTTCTTCTATTGTAAGAGTTCTACTCAATGGACACTCTGACGAGTATGAGGGAGTTCCTGTTACTCTGAATAACCAGCAGCCGTAGGTTATTTACACTACATTCTGTGATATGTTCTCTGTAGATAAATCATTAAAAAAAGTCTTTGGTGATAAGTGCACTATTTATTGCAATAAACTACATATCTACATTATTCTCTTAGAATACCGCCGGGCATACCTCGAAGCTTTAGTTTGTTTTCTGTATTTTCTTTCTTTCTTTTTTCTCTCCTTCTTTCATAACAGACACTTTTCCAAAAGATTCGTAGCGCAGAAGGCTTTGGTTAAGACTTTCTATGCGATTCTGATATATATGTGCTTGGCACTGCTGGAGCTCTGCCGGGTCTTTCTTTTGTTGGTCCTCTGGAGATTGCAGTATTTCTTTTATCCGAGCCAGTATGCTTTCTCTGATATAGAATATGAAGATGGTGAGTATTTCACCATCTGGGAGGGAATGTGATTGGAATAGATCAGCTGCATATATTTCTGGCTCGTTTTTTATTGGTAATTTAAAGCAGACTTTGTCTTGGATGTGTAAATAATTGAGTATCTTAAAGTCTAAAGATATACTTAGTCCTGGTGCATTTGGTAATTTTGAGAATCTCTCTATTTCTGTCGAGTACTTCTTAATCTGTGCGAGCAGGTCTTCATAGACACGAATCGCCGAAACATTTGACTTTGGATTAGAGCTACTGTCTTTTTCCAACCCAGGAAGAAATGGAAAGACAGAGGTGATAAAGTACTCGGGAGTGTATTTTTTGCCGTGTATAAAGAATAGCTCACTTGCATGCGGTGTACATTCATTAGCTCTTGCTCTCACAGGAAGTAATTCCATGGATGCAAAGAAAATAATATTGAAGAGTCTTCAGTGATCAGTATGTAAATAGACGGGTCTATTTGTATATTTAAACCAATGCAAGATAGGGAGAGTATAATGAGCTGGACAGATGAATATGCTTCTCAGCATATGGAAAGTCTGAAAATAAAGCCAATCAATAACTTACCCCTTATGGAGAGTTCAGTTGAGATAAAAAAGAACAAAGCCCCCATCAAAGAACGCGTGGGACAAATATGTCAACCAACCCGGATAGTATGTATTATATACAGATCGATTAAAGAAGAACAAGCCAAGTGTTTTAGGCTTTGCTTTTTATGTGATGGAAATAATTTATGCGGTATGTGCAGATGTACGCCCAAATGTTATGAAGATAAAGAGGAAGTGGCAGATGAAGTTTCTTTTATCAATGCAAGAAAGGAAAAAGAGCACGAAGACTGTTTGCTAAGAGAAGAAGGATTTTTAGGCCAGATGCCATCTGATGAGCCATCTTCTCCTTACACTCTGTGCAGGAAGTGTTCTCATATGAAAGAGTGGCCTATTGTTTCTGTTGAAGAGAAAATGTGTGTTGTTAAATTTGTTTCAATTAGAACTGCTCTGCTTTTTTATCAATCACATAAATCTGCGTTTCTTCTATCATTTGGTGTAGACATGCGAGCGCCTTTGAGGATTTCTGTCCCAGAGAAAAATATACAGCTGCAGGCGCTTGAGAGAGCCTTTTCAATTAAAAAAATGGAAATCACTGAAACTGTTTTTGACTGCGGGAGTGAGCAGGCACCAAGAGAAACAAGAATAAAAACAGGAATCATCTCTGTAAATGAACAGGAAAAGTCGCAGGAATTTATTTCCATGGCAAGTGGAAGGCACTCCAATGTTGTTCTACAGGGAAGGATTCGCGGCATGACACAGGAAAGTCTTTTGTCTTGCATTTCAGCGCTTACTTCTCCAGAGTTCATCTATCTTGCTAAGCACAAGTATGGTACATATGTTATTCAGCTGGTGGTCAGCATGGTAAAGAATCCGTCTTTGATGGAGGAGGTGAAGAAGCACATCTTTCCATACTCTTCAGGGCTTCTACAGCACGAGATAGGAAATTATGTGGTGCAACGGATTATTTCATATGATGCAAGGTTTGTGTTTGACTGTTTTATGAAAGACTTTAAGAGAATTGTTAGCAGTAAAATAGGATCGCGTGCCTTTAAAAACTGTATCAAATCATTCCATTTATACAGAAAGGAAATAATACAAATTTTGTCAAGTGAGTTCCTTGAGTCTCTCCCATTTGAAGAGCAGAAGGTGATTCGTGTGGCGCTCAAAGAAGTATTTTTTTTAAACAGCAAGACCAGCTAAATAATTCTTTAAAATAAAAGTGTACAATAAGAAAAATAAATGAAGACTTAAAAATGCAAGGCGTAAATAATATTTATTTTTAATAAATTACGACTAGTCCACATAAAATAAATCTAAATTTATACAAGCAGATTTATACAGAAATTAATTAGATCTAGTTACAATTTCAGCTACTAAATATACTGATGCATACTGCCATGTTAAAACAAGAAATAATGAATTTAAACCGTTTATTATTTAGTTATCTGCTCTTCTTGCAAGTCTAAGAATGTTCTTTAACTCTCTGCAGAACACAACCTCAAGCAAATTGTCTTCATCTACTATGCAGTATGGTATAGCAAGTGTATCTAAATATTTTCCAATAACCACTTCACCGACTACAGCCTTGACTGTTCGCATTTCCTTAATAATATCACCATTGCCTACAAGTAGCAACAGAGTATTAGAGAGTACACCGGTGGAAACCGAGCTATCATAAAACAGACCGTCACTTATGATTATGTTATATCCGTGCTTGTACTCATCGTTAAACACCCAGGAAATTCTTGTTTCTTTATCATTAAAAGTAAGTCCTTCAATTAGTCTGCGCATGTCCTTGTGCGGGTGCACGGTGCAGCTGAAGGTGTGCAGTTCAAATGGCACATTCAGTAGGTCTAAAGAGTTTGTTATGCTTGTAAGACTTTTTACGAGTGCATCCACTATGCTCGAGTTCTTTATACTTCCACTGTTATCCACAAATATTCTGATGAGATATTCCCTGCCTTGATTTTTGCTCTTTCTCATCCAGATCCGGTTCTTCTGCCCATCGCTTGCTATGTAAGATATGATTCTCTTCATGTTCAGTCTTCTTCCGCTGATGTAGTCGCCTTCATACGCAGACTTTTCATTCTCTTCAAGAACCACACTTAGCTGCTTTGTCAGCTCTGGGTTGGTAATGTGCTTGATTTTTTCGTAGTATGCAATTGGGTCGATGGACTTTTTGGCAGGTCTTTCAAATGGTGCTTTTTCTGGAGCCTCTGTTTCTGCCGTCTCTTTGTACTCTCCGGTATAAAGCGCTTCTTCTACATCCTCTGCGTTTTCGTTTATTTCATCGCCTTTATCAACTGCAACTTCTCTTTCTGCGCCTTCTCCTTCCTCATTGCCAACCATTTCATCAATGTTTTCCTGGTCATTGAACAGCTGCTCTGGGTTGACTTCTACTTCTGCTATGTCGTACTGCTTTACGTTATTTTCATACTCCTCGCTTTCATACTTTTCAATGGATACTTCCTCCTCGCTACTTTCTTCATCTCCTGTCTCCAGGGCAATGCCTTCAAGAGACTCCTCTTCAAGCGAGCAGTTGTCTTCTACCTCCTCCAAGTCATCCTTATTAAACTCGCCGCCTTCTTCATCGCACATTTCCATGTCTTGTATGTTCAGCTCTTCTGGCTCCTCTGGATTTTCTGGGTTGTCTTCAACATCGATTTCCTTTACATCTTCATCCTTTCCTTCACCACTTTCGCTTTCTTCTGCGGGTTCTTCTTCTTCTCCCTCGCCGCTGCCTTCATCTTCATCCTCTGCTTCGTCCGTGGCATTTGTGTCTTTCTTGTTCTTCTGGTTAAACTCCTCTTCATTATCAGAGACAGAACCATTGTCCACTTCAATATCAGACTTGTCCTCAGCACCCGCGGTCTTCTGGACCTCTCCTGCATTCTCACAGTCGACTCCGTCCTCTTCATCAATCTCCTCACTCTGCATGTCTTTTTCTCCTTTGTAGTCATCGCCCACCTCTTCCTCTTTCTTCAGCTTCTCTGAGATGTTCTTTTCTCCATCTCCCAGGCGCATGCCCGCGTCCTCTAGCTCATCAATCAGGCCATCTAGCCCATCTTCCTCATCGTCTCCACAGAATCCAAATGTCATTAGCTCAAAGAATAGGCCAAGAGAAACAAGAATGAGTCTGCGCTCTGATAAGTCTGCCTGCATAGAGTAGTTAAGTAGCTTAATGGTCGTGTCTGAAATACGCGTTGCAATCTGGAAGTGTATGACAGGGTCTGCACGTAGCACAGCAGTGCCCACGTGAACTATCTTTGCAAGAACAATGTGCTCATCCTCTGTTCCATCAAATACGTGCATGTAGAAGTCCTTTGCGCCAATAATCCCTATTCTGGAAATACCGGCAGGCATCATAACAGACAGTTTCTCAAAGAGAAGATAAAGCGCACGCAGTTTGACACTCATGCTCTCCTTCTCCAGGCACATCTTTTGTCTTTCTACCTCCTTTGCCATGCACACATAGCACTCTTCGCTGCCACAAGCACAAGTTAAAGCAACTGACCGATGGAATAGCTGCGGCTTTATTACAGAAATAATTGGAGCAAGCAGCCCTTCTAAGCTTTCCTTTATAGCCTCGGCCTTTATAAGAATTGACTTTTCGCGGATAGGAACTAGTGTGCCGTCCGTTTTCATCTTTATTGACAGTGCTGTTTCTATTTCCTTTATAAGGCTCTTCACTGCTTCTGTCGTCTTTTCTCTTTTGCGGTGCACACACTCTAGGTATGGAAGGAAATATACAAGAATATTGTTTATCTGGTACTGCCCGCCGGCGCCCACCATTTGCCGAATGATCTCAACACGCTTCTCCATGTCCCCCACAGTAGATTGTAGCAGGAATTCTTCAATTGCATATACTATGGCAGTGCTGCTATTTTTTGTATCCTTCCTATGCAGTGCACTGAACAGGTGAAGCAGCCATGCGCCCTGGATCTCTGTATACCTGCCTATATTATACGATCTGTGCTCTGTATACAGCTTGTATATTGCATGCCGTGCGGTGTTTAAAGGTGTGCTCAGTATGTTTATGTGAATTGCGTTTTCATTTAACAGGTCAAGTTCTGCAGCAATTTTCTGGGCAGGAGTGGCGATGTGTGCAGCTCTAAGCGCTCCAATGCTTTCCATCAAGTACTCCTTCGCACCATCATCCTCTCCCCAGTCATGCTTCTTTCTTCCGGTTAGGTTCTTTGCATTTTTCACCTCTAAGTGCACCTGGTCAATTAACTCAACAATTCGCGGACTAATAGAGACTGTGTGGTATGCTTTCTTTTCAGATATTGAAAGATCAATCTGTGCACTGTGCAGAATGCTTGCTGCAGAAAGAATTTTGTCTGTATTAGCAGATAGGTGGTACTGTGATACGCCACTAACAAACTCTTCTGGTAGGTCTTTGGCAAATGAATTTTCTGATAGAACAAGGCCACATAGTGAAAATATTTCTGACTCGTCGACTGCCTCTTGCGAAAATACTCTCCAAAGAACCTGCACACATCGGGAGTGTAGCGGCGTAAGAGAAAGGAATGACGAGTTGTTCTTTAAAAGCACTTTACATACTTTTGAAAGACCGCTCTCTGCAGTGATAGTTGAGTCACATGCTTCAAGCGTGGCCAGTCCTATTTCAGAGACATTTATCACCTGTTTCTTCTGCGCAATTCTCTCTATTCCACTCTTCAGAAGGGCATATGAGAAGCACTCCCAAAGATCTGAGTACTTGTGCATGTCTCTTCTTATCAAAGAGAAAGCAAGCAGCTCTGGATACTCTGCAGTCATTGCATCCTTTATTACACCCTGTAAGTAATAGGCAAATCGTTTAAAGTTTCTTTCCCTTCTTTTCTCGCGGATTTCATTTAGTCCTTTTACCACAGGGAGGGGAGGATACACCAGACGCACTCCGTACTTGTACAGATAGTAGTTCTTCTTTATCTGCCTCAGAGCACACTCCACGCGCATTTTGCTTTGTTCCTCAATCTTCTGTATCTCAAGGAAAATAAGAGGGTCTATCCCATACTGTAGGCATGCGCTGAGTAGCTCATTCAAGGCATCGTATGCAGATGGCGTAGTCTCCAAGTCTGCGATTTCTCTTTCCAGCTCGCCAGAAAGGCCATCTAGAAGTAGTGCTATCTCTTGAACAATTGGCAGGTTTTTAAGCGAGTTAAATGAGGTCCTTCCCGTAGAAAAGACAGCTTCAACTAGCTTTATTCTAGCCATGCGCACAGAAGCCTCTTTTCGTGATAAAATGGGCATGTCCATCGCTTCAAAGTATGCGCGCAGTGCGCTCTCGCCACTGTCAACTTTATTCTTAAGCAGCATTAACCGATTAAGCACATCTAGTGGCTCGGGTGCACTCCCAGTGGCTGCTTTAGCAGTACTATCTAAAGTGCTCGTGCTGTCTTGCGCAGTGCTGTCTTTGCTTCTTGCAGTTCTGCCCTTAGCAAAGGCTGCGCATATTTCATACTTCTCTTGTAAGGATTTGTGTAGCTCTGTGTTTCTGTAGACTTCTCTGTACTCTGGGTCTATGCTGTGCTCTGCCAGATTCTTTATAATCAGCGGGAGAGCCTCCTCCATCTGCTCGGGCGTGCCTATATCAAGCAACTCCTTCTCCAGGCCGTTCTGTGCTAGATCTCTCATGTAGTGCAGGATACTTTTCTCATTCAGATAGTTCTTCAGGCCCTCTTCTCTTTTAAGATCCTGCAAGTCATCTAGCGGCAGAAGTGCTCTCAGCCCGGTATCATGCACTGTGTTGTAGTCAAGCACTTTTCTTGCCTGTATGTGCGCATGCAGTAGACCAGACGAGATTCTCTTTTGCTTTGATGTACTAAGCCTCTTTGCAGTTTCTGTGCTGTTCATCTGCAGAATCTTTGCTAAGTCTACCATAGAAAGAGTTGCAGGGAGATTCACCTGGACAGACCGGTTGATCAGTGCAGGAGAAAGTTCTTTGGCGCTCTCTGCAAGTGTAAATATAAACCTGGTATTCGGGTGGGTGACCACTCTTCGTATCTCACTGCCTCCTTTCTCGTGTATTTCCAGTGACCCTCCCACTTCAAACAAACTGTTTAGCCGATCTATCACGTCGTTCTTCACTAAGTTAATATTCTTTAGCAGGATAATCGATCCAGTCTCCACTGCCTGTATAAACGGAGAGTCTTCCCACAGGAACGGCATGCTCTTCTCTTTATCCTGCGCCTTCACATACTTCCCAAGAAACTCTGCTGGCTCCATGTCTTTATGGCATGAGAGCGCGCAGAGTGGATTGCCAGTGATTGTGGCAAAGAACCGTGCAAGTCTCCCTTTTCCTAGAGGGCCTTTAATGATACATGGCCAGCCGTGCACCATTCCGTTTATAAGTGCCTCCAGTGCAGGGATACTTCCGTGCGTTATCACATATTCTGGGTCAAGGCCTACATCGCATGAAATACGCGTGCTGCCTACCTGCAGTTCTGTCTCTGTTGCGTGGTATGCCATCTCCTCTCGGTCTAGGCCGGTTGTGCACATGGCATGGTCTAGTTTAACAGAAGGAAGGTACTCCCCAGCATAAGACATAATAGCACTACATGGCGTCTCTAGATTGATTAGCTGCTGTGTGTATGGAATAAGATGCGGCTTTCCTGTTGCCATGTGTCTGAGGCAGTCTCTTAAGTTAAGGCTATACCGTGCTCTATACTGAAGAATTCTGTTGATAAGTGCTTCTGCCGCCTCTGCGCTCTGAATCTCTGCTGGCCTTGGTGCACACCTCATGATAATTCTTAGATCGTCCTCTGTGAAGGCCTCCCTTGAAATTCGTATGAAACGGCTGAGGAATGACTTTGGAAGAAGCTTTCTTCCATCGGTCCTGGATACTTTCGGGTTCATTGTTCCAAAAATAACTGTCTCTGGGTGCAGATTGACAGATCCCATTTCAGGCACAAATATTCTTCTTCTATAGTCAAGGCATCCATTCAGACCCTCCAGCACACTCTGTGTCGCCAAGTTTATCTCATCAATAATGATCCAGTCGCCTCTTGTGATTGCTCGAATAAACTCACCCTCTATGAACAAAATGCCTTTGTCTGTTGGGGTGTTTCTTCCGGTCAGGTCTGCCATCTCCGTCTCACTGCTTAGATTCACACGAGTCACACGCTTTCCCATCCGCCGGCCTATTTCCTCAATAATCTTTGTTTTTCCGGTGCCCGGTGGGCCCTCCAGAAGCAAATTAAATCTGCAGAAGAGGCCCTGCACTATTCTGTATAGAGTGCTCTGAACAGAAGGCGGAGCAAATGTGTATGTGCTGCTAGATGTGCTCGCACTCTTCTGCAAAATAAATGGGTGCACTCCAAAGGACTCTTCTGTATCAACAACTTCTCCAATGGACTTGCTAGGTATCTGGCGGACCAGTTCTATTCCCATGCAGAGTATCTGTGTGATTGCCTCTGCATCTGCATTATGTAGGTCTATCGGGTAGTTGGACACGTATCTTGCCAGTACCTCTGCCTCACGGGCACTGTCTATTGTCACTGCAGTTATTTGCAGGGCTTTATGAAGTGCTCTGTAGTACAGGGATGCTCTGTCTTCATCTGCAGGCAGGCCGTACTTTCTTGTGTAGAAAAGGAAGTAGCTTACTGCCTCTGCGTTGCTTGACAGCTTATCCATGTATATTGTGGTTAGCCTGGTGGAAATACTTTTACTCATCTCTCTCTTTCCATGGTCATCTCCTGGGTTCATTGTTCCAATGATTCTAAAGTTTGGGTGTGCCCTTATGTGCCGCCCAGTCTCGTGTACTCGCACTGCTCGGTCATCGAATAGCTCGTTAAGAGACTCCAGAACAGAGTCTGGAACCAGGTTAATTTCGTCAATTATCAGTGCACTTCCTTCTTGCATGGCAACCAGCAGAGGCCCGTCTTTCCATGTGAATCTTGGTGCGGTGGCATCTGGATTAGAAGAGCCTTCAGCACTGGTGTGCCTGGGCGTCTCTACATACCCACCAACAAAGTCAGAAAGTTCTATGCCAGCGTGCATGCCAATCACCGTGCAGGGTGTCTGCATTCTGCGAGATATGTACTCTGAAAGATAGGTCTTTCCTATCCCCGGGGCACCTACCAAAAGAATGTTCTCCTGTGCTACCCACGCAGCCTCTATCTTTCTCAGTGTGCGAGTAACGCTTGGTGTAAGTAGAGGGGCAAGTGGGTCCTCTTCCATGGGAACTGAAATGGCCTCTGCGTACGCAGCTGAAGTGAATGCTTTCTTGAAGGTTTTTTCAAAGTGCGTGCATATGATGCTTTCTATCTTCTGTCTTTCCTCTGGTGCACGCAACTTTTCCGTTAGAATAAGCATTGTATAATAAAAGAGCCTTTCTTCAGAGCGCGCCATTCTGTCAATGAACGGTGCTTGCACCTCCTGTGTGAATCGGCGAAGGATCTTCATGAGCTCTCTTAGTGTAATATACTCATGGGATCGGTTGCACGTGAGAATCCGCAGATCTTCATATATATCCAGAAGGACTTTTGTGAACACTTTTCCTGCGCGCATCCCGTGCAGAACCACTTCCAGCTCATCCCTGCTCTTTTCCTCTACATACAGTTCAATGAACCTGTTCCGGAATGCTTTGCTCAGATGCTTTCTGTTTCTGTAGTCTGCAGACTCAGCGGGGTTCTGCGTGGCAAAAAGTGCAAACTCCGGGTGTGCCTTGATTACCTCCTGCGTTGCTGGAATGAAAAGTTCTCTATTGCTGTCCAGCAGCCTGTTCAGAGATTCAAGTACTTCTGTTGGGGCCAAGTTCAGCTCATCAAGAAGAATCCAGTGGCCCTTACGAACTGCTGTTACAAGAGCACCCTCCTTATACACAAACTCTGCTTGATGTGCATTGCCGGCCTTGGCGCTCTCTGATGGGCACCGTCGCTTGGTTTGCGGGCTAGCTTCTTCTGCATCTGCTTCACGTACGCCACTCTGTGCTGCATCGGCTACCCCAAAAGTTCCAAGATACTCTGTTATATCCGTGTGCTCGTGATTGTTTATCCGGACAACCTGCTTGTTCTTGGTCTGCGCTATGTACTTTATAAGAGAAGTCTTTCCCACTGAGGTAGTGCCCTCTAAAAGCACAGCAGTCCCTGTGGATATAGCAGACTCAATCTCAGATATATATGCTTGCACCTGCGGCGTGATAATGTACGACTCGGTTGACTGGTATGTCTTTGTCTCTCTTTTTCCCTCGGGGAAGATAGTCTGCAGCAGCTTTCTTCCAAGCACTTTGTGGCTTATGCACAGCTGTGTGAGGAAGTTTACTTCTATTCCCTCCACCACAGAAATATTCTTCATCTTCAGGGTTCTAATCAGATTTCGTATTCCAAAGAGCGCTGCGCGGTTACTCCCCGTTCTTAGCCCGTGGTTTTTTGCCATTTGCTTTATTTCGGTATAAAACTTCACAATATTCTGTATCTCTTCCTGCGTGCGGTCCTTTCCGTATCCCTGCGCCACTGACAGTATATCAGCGGGGTATCTGTCAATCTCATCTATCCAGTGATAGAGTGTTCTATCCATTTCTATGTTCTTCTTTCCATGGTCATCCCCTGGGTTCATGCACTGGAATATAACTGTTCTTTTGTCAATCGGAACAACAGCACCTCCCTCCTCTATAATAGACAGCTGCCCTCTTTGGATCGCTGTGTTAATGTATCTAAGAGTTGATGCGGGCGCCAGGTTACTCTCATCTAGAAGTATCCAGTACCCGTACAGTGCAGCCCGAACTAACGGACCCTCCACGAATATGCATATGTTCTGCACGCCTGCCTCGCTCCTTCTGAGCAGATCGAGTGCCTTCTCCAGCCTGGATATGGCGTGCGCCTTTTCAGAAGAAGGGTTGGCCGTGCTCTGTGCAGCAAACTTCTGAAGCAGGTCTTCTGCTGTGTCTGTGATCACGTCAATTCTTCTCTCCTCCGCAGCCTTGTCAACCTCTTGCAGGAATGCATTGTTCTTCTCTTCGTTGAAAAACAGCTCAAAATATCCCTGAATTAGGTCGTTGATGTGCAGAACAAGCTGCTCAGATGTAGCAAACTGGTAGGCCCCCAAAAGATCAGAAATATCAGTGTCTTTTGAAAGGTTCACACAAAGCATTTTCCGGGCATCCTTATACCTTGCTGTAATTAGAATCTTTCTACGCTCAAATATCTTCTGCACTGTGGTGGTTTTTCCAGTCCCCGTCTCACCAATGAGCAAAAACGAGTTTGTGGCGGACAGGCCCTCTAGAATGCACAGAATAAGGCGGACTGCAGGAACTGTCAGCACATACTCTGGCTCGCTTAAGAGGCACTTGGTTGCATCGTACGCTGCTTTCCCCCAGGCCGACTCGACATCCTCGCACCGAACGCACATCATGTCTCTGAGCGACTCTTCCTTTGCATCTCTCTCGCATGGAGACACGCCAGATAGAAGAATATCACAGAGTATTCTATATAGCTCAGTACGCGCGTGAAGAGGAGTTACCTCTGGGGAAGTTATATTTCTGACTAAAATTTGCTCGATAATCATCTGCAGCTGATAATATATTTTTGTTCTTTCTTCTACCTCCTTGCTTACACATTCTATCTCGTATGAATCTGCATAACGGGAAATTGCCAGCAGCACTGTAGAAACAATATTCTTTGCTGACTCCTCGGTGACCGTGTGTGTATTTGGCACACTTTGTATGAGTGCCTGCACAAGTTTATTTGTCAAGACCCCGGTGCTTTTTTCCTTCACCGGGTTTTTTGTTTCTGTTGTATTCTCTTTGTTTTCAGGTGTCTCCCTTACCATCTGCATGGGATACGCCAGGCCTCTGTTTGAGTCCGGTGAGTAGTCCTTAGAGAAAATAAACAGCTGAAAGTTACAGTGCGGTGCAGAGCTAGTTCCGGGAATGGCCCCATACTCTGACACAATGTAATTAGTGATCGGATTCTCTTTCTCTTTGGAGTTCACAACAAGCCAGTGCCCGCTTTTCATAGCACGGACAAGCACTCCCTCCCTCCGCACAATATCTCTTTCTTCTATGTGCATCTGCTCAACCAGAGTGGAGGTGTCTTGTATGTCCTCTGCATCTATCTCTATAACCAATATGTTCTGCTTGCGCGCTGCTGCGTAGAGGATTTCTTTTGCCTTTATCGTATTTGGCATCTCCACGGGCACGCACAGCCTTCTAACTATTTCATACTCCTGCGAAAACTGGTCTATCTCCTCTGGTGATCCCAGGGAAAAAGCCTTTCTCTCCTTTTCTTCCAAGTTCGGTGTTTCCGTTGTAAATGAATTCATGAAAACTTCTGTAAAAAAATATATTTATGTCGGACAGAGAGTACATAGACTCTGAGGGATATTCGAACAGTGACTATTTCACGGACGATGAAAATTATGACTCACAGGATGCATCTGATCAGATGGCGTCAAGCGGAAACATGCCCGAGCTATTCACTGTGCAGACAGGGCCGTGCGAGGGCGACTATGATAGAATCGATTTGCTTATCAGACAGGCCAAAATGCTTAGCCCGAGTGTATCCGAAACACAAAAAGAAGCACTATTTGCGCACATTGTGGCGCGGTCTGAGGCTGAGGGGATAGAGACAGATCCGTGGATTACGTCATTTTTCTCTGTTCTAAAGTATCCAGAAGCAAAATCTATGCTGCTTCCAAAGGTTGACGCCGCTATTCGAAAGCTGCCAGAGTACGAGGAGATGGATATTCTCATTTCAGCAAGATTTGCAAACGTCCCAGAGGAGATTATGTATGAGATGTATGAGGCATTCCCTGCCGCATGCATGCACAGCAAAGACCAAAAAATCCTTCTGCTCTCTTTGGAAAGGCCCGTGCAGAAGGAAGAGGAGGCGGAGATTAAACGGATCTTCCCGAAATTCAAGTTCACAAATAGTGGAAAGCTATTCCCAATACACACAGAAGAGATCTTTTTAATTTTAAACAATGAAAAGCCAGCCTTCAGCTGCAGTGCAATAGATGATATAACAATCAAAGGATATATTTTAAACAAAGAAAGAATAATTGCATTTATTGAGGCAATGAAAGTGTATTACGCATAGTACACCAATTAGTCTGCATGACAATTTTTCTAAATCTTAGCACTCTTTTATTGCTCCATTAGAAGTTCCGTTAGAAATAAACTGGTTCATAGGATGTTTGTTTATATTTTACTACTTAACTGCACACCGTGCATTAGCATATATCTGCAATAATGTTCGGGCTGTCTGTTATTGCGTATATCACCAATCAAACAGATACTCTGTTACATTTTATGTGCGAAGTAGGTCTTATTTAAATTATATTTCGAAATCAGCATGTGCTTTTTACATGTTATGTAAGCATTTTGGGCTTAAGAGCAAAAGTAAGCAGAGATTTTATTTTCTGTGTTTATTCTCTTCATGGTAGTAATTGTGACATCTCCTGGCGAACATCTTCTATATCCTGGTTGGTTATATCTCGTATCTGCTCTAGCATCTTTGATAGGCCTAGAGCAAGTGCATCTTTAATGGGAAGAGATGCTCTTTCCTCTGGCGTAATAAATTCATTTAGCTGCAGTATAAGCTCATCTGGGCGAATTTCATCCAAGATGGTTTCTGGCACAACTATTTGCACTTTCTTTTCCAGAACTCCCGGGCTTTCTGTTACACACAGCATGGCTGGGCTCTCAGTTGCCGCATTCTCTGCGCTATTTCTCTGGTCTGCCGAGGAAATGGGGGAAATGCTCTCTCCTGGGCTAGAAAGAGGCCGATCTTTCTTACTTGCCGATGCATGTACCTCTTTTTCGCTCTCCTGGGATATTTCAGGAGTGGATGCTTGTTTATTTGGCTCTTTTTCTGCATACAAAAGATTCTTCTTAGGAAGGCTTCCGCTTGTCATTACATGTGACCAAGATGGTGTGTGTATTTCTATATTATTGCTGGATAGTTCATTTAAATCGATAACGTATCTTGTCTCCTGGAGCGCATTCACTTTTCCTTTTACAATTTGGCATGAGAAATATTCTTTTTTATTCAGTTTATTTCCGCGGGCTTCTTTCTCAATTTTAACCTCTTCAGCGCACGTGCTGCTGTGCCACATGTGCAGCTCATTAATGCGCTGTGCGGTCTTGCTGAAGATTTGGCTAGCTATTTTACAATTAAATCCGCAGTTAAAGCAAAATAAATGTGGCTGATTGGGATCTTCTATATTATACAAAAACACTCCACTTGCAGCTAGAAACTTAATTGCTTTCATGGCTATCCTGTGCTGGCCATACTTGAAGGACCGGGTTCTTGCCTCTGTTGTGTCTAGATTGAATAGAATGCACTTTGGCGAGTGGATTCGGTGCTCATGATATGGAATATCGGTCCGGTCCCACCCATCCAGTGCTTTATTACAGAAGTGGCAGATCACTCCGTCATTAGACCCTCCCACCGCATCCCTTGCGAACCCGGCGTGCGCAAGTGTTTTGATGTCTTGGAATGAACAGCTCCATCCGAATGTTTCAAATGTCTGCACCCGGGACTCGAAAGAAGTAATCTTTTCTATTGACATATGACAAAAAAAATATGCGAACAAATTATACAGTGGAAGCAGTTCCGTACGAAATGGACAAGGATCGGGCTCGGGCATACATGGTGCCAAACTGCCTAAGAGAGTCTCATCTAAAGCCGGGCCAGCACGTAAAGATCACTGGGCCCTGCAATGAAACTGTGCTGAAAATCATTCCAAAGTTTGATGGGGATGAAAACGCAGTCTATCTGCCGAGGGAGGAAATAGTGCACTTGGGTGTACGTGCTGGGGACCTTGTGACGGTAGAAAGGGCTGGCTTAGACCACCCTGCGTGCACTGATATGGTTGTTGTTTTTAAGAAGATGCGCAAGACTGTGGAGAGGCTTGAGTCTCTTCGGCTGATTCTAACCGATAAAAGGATCCTTAAGAACGGAGAGACGGTTCTTGGAGGGCACATAAGAATAAAAGAAGAAATAGCAAAAATAACTGAAGAAACAAAAATAAAAATAGAAACAGAAGAATCTGCAGTCTTTGCTGTTGGTCTGGAAAAAGAGGTCGATAGGCTTAAAGAGTTTATTGATAATGCACATTTGGAAGAAAAAGGCATGCTAAGCAGCACTTCTGTTTTAGATGTATCGCGCAGTAGAGAGAGCCAGTATCTGAGAGCGCCAAAGGGCATACTCGTGTCGGGAGATACAGGCATGGGAAAACGAACACTTTGCATGTATGTTCTGCAAGAGGCAGGAAAAGACTGGGTGCGAGTGCATGGGAATAAAGCAAAGGCAATAGAGGATGCATTTGAGTATGCAAAGCTGAATGAGCCGTGCACTGTCTGGATAGATAGGATCGAGCGGCACTTAGAAGAAAAGAGCACAGAAACTGTAACCACTATAGAAAGGATTATGGAGGAAATATACCGAGATAGGAGACGAATAGCAGTAATTGCTACAACTAATAGTTTATCCGAAATTCCCAGTGAGATAAAAAGTGCATGTGTTCTGGACAGAACAATTGCGCTGCATGCCCCAACCCTTTCCCAAAGAAAAGAGCAGATCGTGGCCGGAATAAAAGAGCATGCGGCATCTACTGGATGCCAGATTAAAGAGAAAGAAGTTGATGCTGCTGCAAAGCGTACCGCGGGCTTTACGCGGGGAGAGCTATTTTTGCTTATTCGAGACACACTTTTCACAAAAGATATGCAGATAGAAAGAGCAGCTTGTATAGAGAAAGCGCAGGAGACAGTGCCAATAGATGAGTCTATACGCGCACTATCAATTATAGAGAAAACCCGGAAATGCGATGGGATGTGCATGGATCGCCTTATGCGGTGCATTGTACGAACTATTCCCAGTGCATCAGACGGCGTGCCTGCTGAAGTGCCAGACATTCGGTTCACATCAATTTTCGGCCAGGAGATAGCTAAAGAAAAGCTGCACGAAACAATTATCTGGCCTTTACTACATAAATCACTCTTTGAAGAGGTGGGTATATCTCCGCCAAAAGGAGTTCTTCTATATGGCCCGCCTGGCTGTGGAAAGACACTTATTGCGCAGGCGCTGGCGAATGAAAGTGGGTCTGTTTTTCTGTCCATCCGCGGTCCAGAGATAATGGGGAAATATGTTGGAGAGAGCGAAGAAAGAGTGCGCAAGGTATTTGCAAGTGCACGGGCGCAGGTACCATCTATCATATTCATTGATGAAATTGACTCTATCGCACCACACAGAGAATCCGATGGTGGGCAGGTGGACAAAAGAGTTGTCTCTACTCTTCTGACAGAAATGGATGGTGTGGGCGGCGCAGCAGGCGTGTTTGTTCTTGGTGCAACAAATAAGCCCTGGAGCATTGACAGTGCGCTTATGAGGCCGGGTAGATTTGACTGCCATGTTCTTGTAGACCTTCCAGATGCAGAAACCCGAAGAGAAATAATTCAGAATAAGCTTAGAAAAATGCTTGTAGCCATCATCAAGTGGGGTGTGAATGAAAATGCTGTCCGTGAGTTTGAAGAGTATCTAGCAAATCGTACTTCTGGGTTTACTGGGGCCGAATTAACTGGAATGTGCGCAGATCTGTCCATGTGTGCGCTTAGATTTAAAATTCAGACCCCCGCGTGCACTAGTGAAACCATAGAAGAAGAGCTACTTAGACGCCTTAAAGAAGTCGCGAAGAAAACCATGCCTCGCATTCCTAAGAAGGAAATAGAAACATTTAGAAGGTTTGCGAGCGATCCCATGAGCTTTGGGCAATATTAAAAGAAGTCGCATACACCTCGATTCATGGAAGTTTATAATAACTGTGTGATTGGACTTTTGAGGTTTGTGACTCTAAATGCAATAAGCATGCAGAAAGAAAGATCAATTAATATATGACAGATCCTTTATGGAATAATAAAATAAATTTCGGGTTATTTCGGGCTACAGAGGATAAAGAATTAATACTGTGAATTTTACTTTTATTCAAGAGCAATGGAAGAACTGCGGATTCTTGTTACTACTGACAACCACCTAGGGTTTGCAGAAAGAGACCCTGTGCGGGGAGAAGACTCGTTCCGTGCATTTGAAGAAGTATTTACACATGCCCGAGAGACACGGGCAGACTGCATTCTTATATGCGGAGACCTGTTCCACGATGTTAGTCCGTCTAAGTACACCATATACAGAACTATGGAAATACTTCAAAGGAATATCATGGGGGATCATTCCATAGAGATAGAGTGCACAGACAACGGAAACTTTGTAAGCATAGACAAAAGAAGGCGGGGTGTAAATTATTCAAGCCCAAACATGAGAATACAGATGCCTATATTTGCTATAAATGGAAATCATGACGAGCCATCTGGGCATAAAGGGGTGACAGCTTTGGATATTTTTGCAGAGGCGGGGCTGGTAAATTACTTCGGGGCAATAGATGGAAAAACAACGAACTCTGCAGTGCGCCCAATTGTATTAAAGAAGGGGCAAATAGTGTTTAACTTGTATGGCATGGGGGGAATAAGAGACGAAACAATGGCAAAGCTTCTTTCAGAGGAAAGGATTTCTCTGACTCCTGCTAATAAAGGGGTTCGTGCTCTGGTTATTCACCAGACTAGATGTGGTGTTGGAATTAACACGTATGTCCCTGAGGAGCTTTTAAGTAAAGATCTCGACCTTGTTATTTGGGGGCACATGCATAAGTCAGAGCCAATACCGGTGCAGAATTATAAGATGGGATTCTATACCTTGCAGCCGGGGTCTACTGTGCAGACGTCGCTGTGTAAAGCAGAGAGCGGGGACAAGCACTGTGTTCTTCTGAAAGTCAAAGAGGATGGATGGAGCAGCACCCCGATACTGATGATGAGCCCGCGTAGCTTGGTGTTTAGAACTATCTCTGCAAATGCAAGTAATATAGAGGAAAAGATCAGAACAGAAATGCTGTCCATACTAGAGGTGCACGGAAATAGCCGCCGGCCACTTGTAAGACTGCGTGTAGAGATTGATGGTGCATTGCCCAGCACTGTCATTCCAAAAAGAACCATGGCAGAGTTTGCAGATCGGGTTGCCAATCCAAAGGATGTTCTAAGAATAATCCACAAGAAGAAGCAGGCATTAAGTAAAAAGGCAGAAGAAGTAAGGGATGTACATCCAAATGCACAGTTCGCCCTAGATGTTGAGGATGTAAGAATTCTATCAAAGGACATATTTGCACAGAGCATTATGGAGTGTATTGATAGAGAAAACAAAACTGTAATATCCCACCGATACGATGAGATAGTTCAAGAGGTAGTCAAAGTTCTTAAGTCACACAGATGGACTGATATTGAAAAAGAAATACACCCGGCTGTTCTGGAGATTGAAAAGCGATTTTCGTTCGGGCGAGCACATGTATTAGAAAGTATTAGCAGACAGAAGCAAATGAGAGAAATAGAAGACAGGCAGAGCAACTATAGTATAAATGCGCCAGATGAATCTGTAGAAGAAATTGCAACAAAAATGAAAGATAGCGAGGACCTTTCAAATATACTAAGAAAGCCCGACGCGTCTGAAAACATTCTACAGGACCAGAGAATGCAAGAATACAATCCAGGGTGTTTTATTGCCAAGCAAGCAAAGAACACTGCAGATGTTTTGGCTGCAGACATTCTTAAAGAAGATACCACAGCTCTAGAACTAGACATAATGGATAAGAATACTTTATCTGCGCATGCACCCAAGCGACCAAAGACAGATTACACCTTTTCATCCTTTTGGGATTAAAATGTATTAAGAAGGTGTCTTCCAAGTATATGGATTAAATTTCGGGGTATTTTCCAGTATGCATATGTTTATATTCTCTATGTAATAAGCTAGCTGAAATTTTCTTGTTTTATACCATAAAGTGCATATAAAATCAATCTAGTTTTATTTTCTGGCTACTATTATAAATGTAAGTAAAATAAGTAAACCTTGTGAAGAACGGACGTATATCCAAGCATCTTCTGCCAAAATCTATCACTATAAGAAAGGGCATATTGAAAAATGTACACCCGTGCCATGAATATCTGCAATAAACTTCTTTATTCTATTTAATTCGCCTTTTGTTATAAACTGTATATTCGGGCCATGCCTACACTTGTTTGCTAAGGGCTCTTGCTATATACAATTTTCTGTGCATTTGGCCTGTTTCACCGCAGGACTTTTTAAATGTGTATGTCACATTAATTTTGCATAGTATTTTTTTTATTGGCTATATTGTACGCGCTTGAGTTTATTCTAGTTAAGCACTTATAACATGTGTTTCATGTTCTTGAAATCCTTGCTGCGTAGAAGAGTATTTCATGCTTTTAACGGAGTGTATTCTGCATCTGTTTTAGTGACAGGGGTATACTCTGCGTTCGCTACTATTCATCAGTTAGTCTTCCAGATAGTTATTTCTTTGTGGTCCTTGTTCGTTTCTGCCGCCATCTGTTTTCTATGCTTTCATAGAATATCAATATTAAACATGATGCACAGTATGTATCTGCTACTTATGAACATTGTTATGATTTTATCAATCATATTCCTTCGATTTCTATTTGAGTTTCAAGCTAGTGACAGATTTGGTATTTTATTTGAGAGCATTCCAATTATTGTAATTTGTGCTTTCTCCTTTTTTAATATGCTCTATATTGCATATGTTCGTAGATGCATTATTGATGGGCTAATACAGCCCGTGTTTATGCAGCAAAGGAAAAAGATTGAATCGAAAGTTGTCTTTGTCCGTAGGGAGTATCCGGAGATTTTCAGCATCCAATAAGAATGAATTAAAAATAAACCAATCAGAGATCGGATACTTCTAGATAAAGAATTCTATAATTTACCCCGTATGAATTCAAGCGGTGAGAATAGCAAAACAAAGGCAGTGGCCGAGAAAGTGAAACAAACAGATGACAAAGCACACGAGCAGGTGCAAAAAATAAAAGAGTCAAAATTGGGGAAAGCCATCCCAACAGAATACAAAAACATAGGTATAAAACAGGTTGCACTAATTAGTTTAGTGCTAAACTCAGTTGTGCTAGTTTTTACATATGCACTGTGCATTGCCTTATATCCTAAAAAGGCAGAGGATAGTGGCTTTGCTAAATCAATATCTGGAATATGCCTGGGGCTTACATACGCTATGAGCTTCTGCCATGACTTCTTTGTGTATTGGTTTGAAAGGGGAACAATGCTTCTGTCCTTTGTAGGATTGCGTGTGTTTAGCTTACTTGTGACAATTGTTGTTGCTCTTTTCTTAACTGGGCCTTCTGCCACAATTCTGTTTAAGTGTTTTATTATACTTATAAATATTATATTCTGTCTTATGTACATGTATATATTTGCTATATATATTTCCCACTTAAAGACGGGAGGGTCTACAGAAGGAGGCGACCAACAAGAAGTATAGCTTGCGTAATAAACAACCATGCTATATGCATCTTCAGTTTATTTTTGCTTTCTAGTGCGTGGGTTAATGCCTGTGGTATTATTTAATTAAAGGAAGGCTTTTAATTCTTTTTAGTTATTCTTATTTCGAAGTACTGCTGTAAATTTAATATGCTGTTTTTGTGATATGTTTGTTTCTTATTATTTAGTGCTGTTTAACAGATGTAATCAAAAACACCCGAATTATACAGTGTTTCGTTGGAGTTTGCTGTTTGAGTGCTTTTTGCTGCTGATACAGATATATTTGTGATTGCTTTAATTTGGAATATTTTTAGTTTAAATTTATTGTGTAAGCACTATGTAAAAAAAGGAAAAAATGTACATATTTAAAGTAAAACAATGAAAATAAGTTTAAAAAGAATTCTAAAATACAAAATAATTTATGACAATTCGAAAAAAGATATAGCTAGAAAAGCAGAAGATTCTACTGTTTAAAGTGCTTTCAGTATTTAGGCTTGCTAAAAATTCTATTCATTCTAGAGTAAAAACAATGAAAAAGAAGAGATGTGTAACATAAAGAAAAAAGACATCTACTAACTAATTTAATTTTATTGTATATTATTTTCTATAGCAAAACAGTACCAGTCCATACCAATAATTATAAGGAAATGCCAGGAAGGGTATATGATTAGACAAAATATGCAGTCTATTATGTGAAATCCCCACCTTAAAATCAGAACCAGATGTATCTAAGGCCATATATAGTATTATACTGGTGGGGTGTTTTTGCTTCTTCTATATTTATATGCAGATGGGCATTTTCAGCTATAAATTTGCATGTTTAGCTGTATCTAATCAGAAATAAATATTTGTTTGTGGGGTTTGGAGTATGCAGAATGGTGCTATTCAATTTTGGATTATATTATATGAATATGCAATAGGCGCGGTATTTGGTGAATGCCAATTCTATTCCTATAAATGTCAGACTGTTGACCCTAAACCACTGTGCTATTAACTAGTTGTTCTTTAATTTTTGGAATTTCTGTGCCCAGTGTGCTGTTTTTTATGGGCAGTGCTAGCGAAGAGGCAAAGCTTAGCCCGAAAAATGACGCAATGATGTAGAACAGGAAGGAAATAGACACCACCACCCCAATCAGCCGTATTACATTTGCAATCTTCTTCTGCCATGAGTGGCTTTGGCGCTTATGCTGCTTTTCTCTAAATTCAGATACATTCAAGTCTGCTCCTTTGATAAGGCGAATTATTTTATCGCAGAATGACTTTGATAGAATCATCCACACGAGCTGGTCCACAAATGCAATTAAAGCGTATGCTCTATACTTAATGATGAGGAACAGGAAAAAGGACTTTATACACAAATATGCCCCATATGACCAGTTTTTTTTATGCAGATTTTCTGATCTCTCAACTTCATCATTTGACTCAAATATTTTGTAGTACTCCTCCATTGCTTTACCAAAGAAAACAAGACTACCTGTCAGCAGAGTTCCTGTGGGCCCGTGCAGAGCCATAAGCATTGATTTTGTGCCACTAATCAGTGCTTCTCCGTATGGAACATAGGTGTATATAGAATCTATCATAGCATGGTTTAGAATCTGCATGTCAGTTATAATAAAGATAGAACTGGCTAGAAATACTACAGACTTAAGCAGTGCTATGCAAAATACCCCCTGCATTATATATTTGATAATTACCATTAATCCAGAAGATATAAATCCGATTTCTGAAGACTTTTCTAAGTCCGGATCCATGCTCTGTTCTTCAGTCAACTCGGAAGGTAGAAGAGATTCACTTGGTATTTTTCTGTTTGTAAACGCAATTTCATACTCATCTACTATCTCTTCTGCGGCCTCCTCTTTTTTGGTACCAGATGGTTCTACATCCCCATATAAAACATTCAACTCTTTCTTATATGAGGATGAAAGATTGTTATAGTTCTTCTTATAGTCTTTGCAGAATATAAAGTGCATGACCATCTGTATGGACCATGCCACCATAGAAATGTATCCTTCTCTAGAAATAAGTGCTAGTATAATGCTGTTATATGCGATAAAACACTCACATATGTCACTGGAAAGCTTAACAAACTTTGAAATTGCGAGCCATATAAACATGCTAATTTGACTGGGCTGTACTGTAATCATTACATTGTTAGTTGTGCTTGTTTTATCTTTTTTTGCTAATACTTCAGCGAGTGTAAGTGCAATTATTACACCAAATGTGAATACACTAGCCACTGCATGCCTCTTGTTCGATTTTTGCATTGTGTGAGAAAAATTTTAAAAACTTTAAATAATCAACGATTTAATTTGCTGTTGTGTATTATGCAAAAAATTAATGCATGATTGGGTTGAACAATAAATTTGTTTGGTGCTGATTTGAAATTTTAAACTTTATATTATGGTTAGACAGGATAATTTAATAACTATTCAAGATTTTTATGGTAGCTTGTATAAAATAAAAAAAATCAGGCTATTTCGGAGTTTATTCGTATGAATTACATCGCAATAAATTTTATTATAGGCGTTATTGGAATTACGGGATATACTTACTAATTTTATTTTTAAGTTATATATTCGAATAATATGAAAATTAATATATACCAAAGCTATTCTTTTATTATAGTAGCATACAGTAAAAATAGATACTTTCAAATAGCCCGAAATTATTTTAATATTTTGAAAACATGACAGCATAAATTAAATAATAGAGAATAAACATAAAAAGTGAAGGCATACGGAAAAAATAAAGTTGAAACATTCTGATTTTTCTAATTACCAATTAATTTTTTCAGAGTATAGTATTGTTTAATGTTTATATAAAAAATCAACTAGAGTCAACTATATTCTGGAATAGGCTAGCTAAACTATACCTCTCTCCTATTATATGCCGAAAACGAATAGAACAAATAGATCTGATGTTTTACAAGATGCCACAAAAGACACAAAATCAGAACTTAATAGACTACATACAGACTGATGTGCGAATTTTTGGAGTAATTTGGGATTTATTTTTATTTCACTAATAATAGCCCAGAATAACCCGAATATAACGAAGAGCTGCTTAAAAACAAAATAGACTCAAATTCTGGAAATACCCCTAATACTCCTAGATCGGTTTAAACCAATGCATCCACGCTGCCTTTTTATTGTGTTTAGTGAGTATGCGGGTTATTCGGGTTAGGCGATATTTTCCCATCTTAGCATAATTTATTCAGAACTAGCTTTTTCTAAAAATATGCACAGAGGATACAAAGTTTGGATTATAGTAGGCCTTCTTGGAAAAATAATTACAGGAGTTCAGAATCCAGCAGTGAAGAACTTTCTTTACGATGTATTTATATCAAACAAAAGTCTTTCTTGGATTGCAGAGGAGTTAATGGATGAAAGGGCCTTAGATGGAAAGCCAGCCCTTTCAATTGGTTCTATGAAGAAAGGAGTGCTTTCGCCGCAGTTTATGTTAATAACTGGGCTGATTTTTGTGTTCCGAACATTAATGAATGTATTTATCATGAAAATACCAATTGCTTTGTACTTCGTTGCATTTGACTACTGTGAAAATAGATACTGTAAAATAGCAAACTCGCAGGGATTATATGATTCTCTTGTGCATATATTTCTTTTATTAGTAATGATATACTGTGCACAGTGCACTATGCGGGATGTAATTGCGTTTAGAGAGGAGTATTTTCAGAGCCTGGGGCGAGTGGGGCGAGAATGAGGAAATAAATTATTTTGCAAAAATACAAAGAAGTGCTGTATGGTGGAAGTGCTTAATCAAGAAAAAGAAAGTGTATATAGACAGTTTATTGCAAAAGTGCGTCAAGCAGGGTTTGTTAGGCTGGTTTGCATATCACGTGAAATAGATCATTTTGCAGCACTATTCTCTTTGATAGTTGTGCTGGAGAGAGAGATTATAAAGCACGAGGTTATCTGGGAGGATGCGCGAAGTGGCAAGCAGGCTGTATTTGAGATAGGCATAGGGCAAGGCTGTAAAGTGGAGAACGGGGCGGTTATAAGCACGCAAAAGGAGAAGCACACAAAAAACATAATGTTCTTGCTTGGAGAAACACTGGAAGAGGTTATTTTTAATCTCTGCAAAAGCATAGGGCATATGACTTCAGAGTGTCTGTGGAGTATCTGTGTGTCTATGTATGGAAGCTTAGACAAAGCAGAGCAGATACAGTGGAGGCATCCAATAAAAAATGTGTTAGGTGATAGAAAGGCCAAAGAAGAAGACTTGGAGGAGACAGAAGACGAGGATTTTGAGCAGAAAGAGAACATTTATGTTGAAGATGGCGATTTTTGCGGAATAAAGAAAGAAATAGCAGCAGAGGTATCTAGGCTGGAAAGAGATGATGATGATGAAAAGAAGTCTATCCAACAGGTGAAGGGAATATACTTTTCATTTAGCCAGTGGTGCACACTATACGAGGCTCTTCTTCAAGACTTTGGTGTGATAGAAGAGCTTGGTCTTTTTTTCCAAAGAAAAAATACAAAGCACTGTCTTCTAGAGAACCCAGAGTATTTATTGAACCAGTTTTTGGCCCGTTTGGGGGTATCTGTTGCAGCTGCACAGGAGACATCGCTGAACAATCTTGTAGGGCCTGTTCAGGAGGTGATCAGAAGAAGCTTTAATAAGAGGCAGACGTATTTCAAGCACTACCAATACAATCTTGGATTTTCGCATGTAGAGGTATTTTATTCCATATGCCATCTGATTAAAAATGGCGCATTCACTGAGGCTGTTTTCTCCTTTAGAAATATAAAGTTTATAGATGTACATAAAGGCCTTGCAGAGTACAACAAGGTAGTACACAGTGTGAAGAAAGGAATTGAGAAGAGGCGAGTACTGAAGGTATGTGGGATGAGCATGGTTCTTATCCCCAAGGGAGCAGTTGTGTTTATGTCAAAGAATGAAATAACGCTTATGAAGAAGGTCTTTGGCACTATATACTATATGTGCAAAGAAAAAAACCCGCATAAAGAAATTATTATGGCGGCGTATATTGAGAACAGTAGAATTTTCAGGGTGTTCTTTAAAGAGGAAGACCATATTAGATGGGAAGATACGGAGGAAAAAAATCTTAATAATTCGATTGTAGGTATACTTACCAGGCTTGAAGAGGAGTAACTGTGCTATAGATAAGCGAAAATTCTAGCTGTCGCCCAGATTTTCGGGGATATTAAAGACATGCTGACTGATTTATATATATGCAGCGCCTTTCTGGTGTGTTAAGGCATAGATGTACTTATAATGACTATACTAGGTTTCAGAAGTATTGGAAGAATTTTTACAGTGGTGAGTGATTATATCTAATGTTTGGGTTATGGTTTTTCCTCTTAATTTTAGAGTATTATAGGAATGCAAGATATAATCAGGCCGCTGTTCTTTCAGAATAAAGTTAAATATTTATTAGAACCTTTCTATTCGAATACGCATGGGTTTAAAATTTTCTAGATCGATTTTGTGCTATACATACCAGTATGTATACTGTATTTTGCAGAATTATGTTCATAAATATGTAATGAGTAGTGCTTTAAAATAAATTTCAGAAGATTCCTGTAAAACCTAGGGCATTTCAGATTATTTATATAAGGATTACAGCTTATATATATTTATATTTATTTATATATGCAAAAATTGACCAATTGAAATGGCTGAAATTCTAATAGAAAATCAACTAATTAATTAGGGAAAGAATATTTTTATATAATTAATGTCAAGATAGGTCTAATTAGAATGGCCTATGTGTAATTAATTAATTTATTTATTTTTGAATATTCTAAAAACAGAATGGATTCCATATCTTTAAAAGCAGAAAAGCAGCAAGCAGAAGAAAACTATGCCAGCGCCTCCAGTAAAACAGTAAAAAATATAAAAATTGGGCAGAAAATAGCTATTTGCATCAGAAAGGGAATAGAGTGGGCTATGGGGATTGGATCCTGCCTGCTTGTTATAAAAAGCCTGCATAGGGATATCACTGTGCACGGTGCAGTTTCAATCATTCCAAAAACAATTGTTTTTACAACAGTGTGCATTTCAATGTATAGTTGGAGACGGGCAATTCTGCACTCACTTCTGTCTAGAAAGGAAGAGCATCTGTTCTACCATAAAACAGCAATTGCTATCATTATAGGGCTTTTTGGGGCAGTTTCTGGAAACCCGTGGTTTCTATTTTTTTTAACAAGCCGATCTCTTAATATTCATATGTTTGTGCTGAGTCTTTTTATACATAGCGCTATATGGGGGTCTACTTTTTTTATACACAGTTCTGCAATAAAGCAGGTTATTTTTCTGTATCCTACTATAGCCGCAGGCATTGTAAATATAGAGGAGATTCTCTCTGATAAGGGCATGCATTGCACATACCAGCAAAGCAAAAAGTATCTTCTTGGCCTGTCTATGATATTTGTTTCCTTCTGTCTTCTGGGGTTTATTTTTTCTCCTCACGCAGAGGTAATGCGAATACTCACACCGGAAACGCCTCTGGTGTACAGATAGGAAGAAATCATTATGTAAAGAACATCTTCAGAAAACAACCCGAAATATTTAACCGCATAAAATGAAGAATAAACAGCAAATTGAAAAGAAAATTTAAATATTACCTGTTTAAGTTTACACTATATCTATATTTTAGACTTTAAAGAGCTATTTCAGGCTATATATAGAATAAAGCAAATAGCTCCAAATATTTATGGACCAATTATAAAATTTTAGATAGAATTCTATTTAATTTGCAATTGTATGTATAATTGCCATTTAAATATGCAGTAGACTCAAAAGAAATGTGGCTTAAAACATTCTTGTCTTCTGGTGGCCAGCAATTAGATAAATCTTTGACTATAATGCATTTATAGCACTATGAGAAATTCTCTAGGGCTATGTGGATTCTTTTTATTTCTATTTTAGTTAGACTGTGGCGACACCACCACTCAAGCGCGCGGCGATCCCGCCATGGCAAAAGGCCGGAATCTAATAATCACAGATCAACTTTGGACTATATAAGTAGCACGCACCCAAACAAATATGAGAGAAACAATGAGACAACCAAGAAACATATTTACTAAAAGGCTCAGCGCCAGTAGCGCCACAAGGACTCCGCGTCCGTGCATATCCCAATATTCTAATAATCATAATAAAGAGCATCCCTCAATACTATCTCTATCTATCTTGGACTATGTTATCCGGGCAGCGACGGTGCCTCCTCGTGAGCACGTCATAGACCAATATTATTTATTAATAGAGCTTGCATATATCATACTGTATATCACATACATGCTCAGAAACTATGTATGCGCTTTCTATATATACCGATGGGAGTTTCTAGTCATGGATATATAAAATATTTATAGCAGAAATACACTCAAAGAAGAAAAGGATAGATGGGCACAGCCATGGTTATATTATAAATCACGATATAGCGTTTAAAAACCTAAATTTCTAGCATCTATGTCTTTATGTCTACTATTTTTAGCACATTTAACCTTATTACTTTATTTATTAATTTATATCTATCTACCTGTCAAATAAAGAAATTCAATTGTTTAATTAAACCTCGAGGATATTTACTTTCTAGGTCTAAATTACATGAAAACAAAATAGATTTACACCCGTCTAGATTTATATTAATTATTGAAAATTTATGTTCGTTAAAATTTTATCTTAACAATGTTTATCCATAAGATACGAGTGCAAAAAATAATAGTTCTACTTTGTCTTGAACACTTGCTGGTGGGCCTGCACATGGGCGTGCTTTGCTCATCAGGCCTTCGAGGAGTAGTGGGAGATGCTATAGGAAGCGCGTCAATCTATCTTCACAATAAGAAACCCCCTATGTTCTTGAATACTTTACGTATACCAAGCGCATATGCCAATGTTATAGAAAAACATGCGCCTGTCCCAAATACAAGCAGTGGCATTCCTCAGAGCACAAAGATTACACCTTCTTCCTCTGCTCAGCATATGCCAAATAATTCGGGTATTCTAGATAGGTATTTATATAAGCATGTAAATAGGAATAACAAATTGCCTATTATGCTAGCAGCTCCATTAATAAAATATCGGGCATATGAAGAAAAGAAGCTTCCAGAGAATCTAAGCAGTAATGGCGCATATAAGCATACGCCTTTACCTATCCAAGAAATATTTAAGAAAATCCCCCCCATTGAATCTAATCACGGCTCAGAATTTAAAGAGTTAGAGAGTTCTGGGGAGGCTGCTATACAGAAAAAGCAAAACAGTCATCCATCCTTTTCTGATCTGTCTGACATCGCACATAACACAAAAATTATGGCTAGAATGAAGGCCCTTTACAAAACACTATTTTTGAATATGCTTGCGCCTTCTATTAGGCAGCCATCGGACATGGAGTACTGGATGTACCAAACCAGCAATGATAATATAAAAGCATATATTGTTGCACATACTGAAAATCCATCCATTCCAAAGAAATTAACTCAAAATAGACAAGATAATACATTTGTTATAATGAATAACCAATTGGGCAGGGTGTCTTTGGAGAGTTATTTACCAAACTCTAGAAGCAATTCATTAAGCCAGGCAAAGCTTGAGAAGCTGAATTCAATTGTTCCTGGCATAGTAAGCACTGTTCAAAAAGCACAGTCAAGTAATGGCGGTGTGTATATAAATATAAATGAAGATGGTGTGTGTGTATATATGGATCCACTGCTGCGCAGCACATTACATGATATGGGGGAGAACAATATTGATGACTATTTGTTGAAAAAAACCAAAAATTATATGGATCTAAAGATGCCAAACAGCATAAATCAGCAAGCTTCTGCCTTTCTTTCACTAATTCAGCAGATTTTCCAGAGCAAACAAAAAGAAACAGACTCGTTTGTAAATGTTAATATAGTCGATGTTAGCTCGCTTGATAACGAAAGCATGCCTTCTCTCTCTATTACTGAAATTGTAGACGAATTCGAATGGCCAGAAATTCAAGAATCACGACTAAGTATCGAGGAAGAAGAACTGCCGTCAGTCTCTATTTCTGCTAGTAATATTCCTTTGTTGCCTTCTGTGGAAGAATCAGTGCATCAAGCAACAAAGCCTGTTAATAATGCCGGCTCTTCTCTAGAAGACTTTAAAGCACTTCCTAGCTATAATCCAGAAAATTTTAGAAATGTCTCTGTTGCAACTATTTCTGAGATTTCTGAGCAGCTTAGCGATTTTGTAATACCACATACACATATAAATCCAGAAACAGCGCATGAATCTATAGTCAGCTGCACAAACCAGGCTGAAGAAACTTATGATTCTCACACACCCGCAAGCTTTCAATCTACTGTCTATGCGCCTCCTGTCTTAGAAGCCCCAGCTTCTGTGGTGAGAGCAGTTTCCAGCAGCAGTCCAGATTCTTCAAAGATCAGTGCACCTGAAAATAGCTCGCCAAATGACCAGAAAAAGGAAAAATCATATAAGATTTCCCATCCTGAGTCGAAAGAGGATAATCCACTGACTAATTTGAATAGAAGTGCCCAGCAGGAAGAGGCAAACCCATCTGAAGAGATGTACTCTGCGCATTCTACTCTAAATTCGGATGAACATAATTTTAACAATGCCCAGCCCATGTCATTCAATGATTTTATGACCAGAGATATCACATATCACATAGAAGACAGCATAAATTCATATAATTCTTCCATGAATCCGAATATAAGAAAAAATATTTCAATACAGAACCCATTAGTAAATTTGCACAAGCCGGATTTATCATATAATTCCGCAGAAGATGTGTCTGAATATATCACAGCAGAGGACCAACTAAGCAACCATGATTTTAATCACGACTCTGAAGAGAATAGCATCACACAATCTAGAGAAAAAGAAGCCGCTGCTTCCTATGAAAACAATATAAAAAAAGCCACCAAAGAAAGCAACTCAATTCCGAGTGTTTGGGTCTATGTTTTGTGGTGTTCTCTAACTTTTAGTGTATTTTTATTATCTGTTTTTGTCATACTGGCTTACAACAGA
The DNA here is from genome assembly GCF_000250985.1 of Nematocida parisii ERTm1. Lineage (NCBI taxonomy): Eukaryota > Fungi > Microsporidia > Nematocida > Nematocida parisii. The sequence goes on along the minus strand of NW_013524653.1, from coordinate 1,947 downwards.
TATAAAGCAAAGAAAAAAGAGAGAGCAATTGCAAAAGCAAGAGCAAACACAGATTTTTGTGACCAAGATAAATTAATATGCCAGGGGTCTAATATATAAATTATATCTTGTGATTAACACCGCATTAAAATAAATGCAAATTAGTTCAAATCTTTGGAATATTTACACATTTAAGGCATTTTTTATCTTAAAACAGTTTATTGATATATGGCTCGAGAGGCCTTAAGACATAAATAATATTTTATTTTTAATAAATTATGCATAGTTCACAATATATATTTATTTTAATTTTTATATTCACTACTTAGAAGATATTTCTATGAAAATTCTTGGTGGTTTGTTATATCTTGAAATTCTATGTTTATTATACTGATGAATAATAATTATCTATTATCTCCTTACCCTTTTGTGCATATTTGGTATATTCACTCTTCGGGCCATTTTTCCTGCTGGTTTTTTGTATACCGGCGCCGGCTTTGTGATTTCCATACTCTTTTCCCCCTCTACTTCTTCTTTTACCTGCTCATATGGGACCTGCTCTTTCTTTTTGGGCAGTGCAGGCAGGCGGGGAACATAGACCCCGCGCATCTCTGGTACGTGTGGAAGCCGCTTCAAGCAGTACAGATCTGTCAGTCCCACAAAATCTAGCTGCTTATAGTTCAGAACGTGCTTTAATAGATGCTCTTTATACGAACGAATATACGAGACAAATGCAACAACATCCTGCTCATTCTCTACATCTTCTGGTAGATAGAGTGCTGGGTCTTCTGGCTTTTTCTGTTCTCCAAACGCGCCGCGAACAACAGCTGGCTTGATTGGCGTTAGTTGCTGCAGAAGATTCTCGTCTGGAGTCTGTATAGGCACTCCGCGGGCCTGCATAAACCCAACATACTCCTTCTCATTTGGCATCCAAAAGAATAAACAAAGTCCATCCTGGCCGCCCCTCGCGGTTCTTCCACTTCTATGCACAAAAGTCACTGGGTCTTGCGGTAGGTCAAAGTGCAGCACTGCAGTTACACCAGGAAAGTCTAGACCACGTGCTGAAATGTCTGTACACAGAAGAACGCCCGACTCCGTGGCAGCATACTCTGCATACGTCTGCTCGCGCACTGTCTGTGGTAGTTTTCGGTGCAGACGCAGCACACAGTTATGCAGTCCTCCTCTTCCTACTGTCTGCATCAGCCTAGAATAAAAGTAGTCTACCTGTGCACACGTAGCAAAAAACACAATTATTTTCTTTCCGAGTGCACGGATACTACGCATTAGAGCCTCTGCCTTTTGTGCAGGCGACACGCACAGACCAAATAGACGAAGACCATCTGGCACCCGCAGTGCACTCTTAACACACACAAACAGAGGACTTCGCATGCCTAGACGGCCAAGTGCGTGCACACTCTCTGATACTGTGGCAGAAAATATCGCTGTCTGCTTTGCCCGCGGAAGCATGCGGAGCATTTCTGAGACTTCCTTCCTAAATCCAAATGAAAGCATTTTGTCTGCTTCATCCAGGACAAAGAGCTCTACATCACGTAGAGGCATTCCGCCCTCTCGGCTCAGCTCAAACACTTTTCCTGGCGATCCAATCATAATGTCTGCCCACTGCACTGTTCCTTCCTCGCTCTGCACGCGCTGTGCAACGATTTCTTCCACCTGCGCACCTCCTGTGATGCACTGCATGCTTACATCGAGGCCCTCTGTGATAGAGAGCGCGGCCTGGTGAATCTGCTGCGCTAGCTCACGTGTTGGTGCAACAACAAGGGTCCTTGGCCCTACTGTCTTCTTCCCACGCTTTTTTGCAAGCACTCTCTGTAGAAGGGGCACAAGAAATGCAAATGTTTTTCCAGAGCCCGTGACTGCTTCGGCTACCACGTCTCTCTGCCGCAAAAGCAGGGGCACCACGCTTTCCTGCACTGGCGTCATTTCGTCAAATCCTTTATCTGCAAGATT